>NW_023270415.1:32262000-32320625 GCF_011800145.1 Mirounga leonina | reverse complement strand
AAGAAAAGAAAAGAAAAGAAAAGAAAAGAAAAGAAAAGAAAAGAAAATCCAGGTAGAGGGGCGCCTGGGTGGCTCAGTCGTTGTCTGCCTTCGACTGGGGTGGTGATCCCAGGGTCCTGGGATTGAGCCCTGCATCGGGCTCCCTGCTCCGCGGGGAGCCTGCTTCTCCCTCTCCCACTCCCCCTGCTTGTGTTCGCTCTCTTGCTGTGTCTCTCTCTGTCAAAAAATAAATAAAATATTTTAAAAATATATAAATATAAAAAAAAGAAAATCAGGTAATTATTTACCTTGTTCACATTATGTAGGAAACATCTCACCAAACATCTTGATAGTCTCTTATGAATTTTTTTCTTATTTAGTTCATTTTTAATATTAGAATATTTTTCTAAACTATTGTGTTGGCTGTGGCATTTTTTAAAAAATCAGACATCAGTGTATAGCATTAAAATAATTTGTCTAGGTTATTAGTCTTTTTATTTCCTGATGTATCAAGGCCAATTTTTGTAGCAAACACACTGGGTATGTCCAGAAATAAACAGAAGCCCAAAATATGTAGATCAACATTAGTCACCATGGTTACATTACTTTTGGGAACAGCAGCCAAGTGTCATGTGAATATACTAGGAACACTTCTTAGAATATTTGCTCATTTACTCTAATCTGACTTTTCATTTACTGTTAAAAACTTGCCGGGGCGCCTAGGTGGCTCAGTCATTAAGCGTCTGCCTTCGGCTCAGGTCATGATTCCAGGGTCCTGGGATCGAGCCCCGCATTGGGCTCCCCTCTCAGCGGGAAACCTGCTTCTCCCTCTCCCACTCCCCCTGCTTGTGTTCCCTCTCCCGCTGTGTCTCTCTTTGTCAAATAAATAAATAAAATCTTTAAAAAAAAAAATTTGCCTATGTCAAGGTTCTACGATATTAGAGTAAAAAGTTTTAAGAAAGCAAATAAATACATTTTTATAAATACATTCATTTTTTAAATTTTATTATGTTAATCACCATACATTACATCATTAGTTTTTGATGTAGTGATCCATGGTTCATTGTTTGCATATAACACCCAGTGCTCCATTCAATATGTGCCCTCTTTAATACCCATCACCAGGCTAACCCATCCCCCCACCCCTCTTCTCTCTAGAACCCTCAGTTTGTTTCTCTGAGAAATACATTCATTTTTTAAAATTGTTTGAATTTCAAAGGAAATAAGCTTTAAAAAACACATACATTTTTTCAACCTCTTCTATGTTCTGTGCATTCTTACATATGTTCCCCTTCAGTTAAAAACAAAATTTCTAATTGAAGTTTATAAAATAATATGTGAAGTGGAGAAGTCAGACATATTTCATAGACATGTGATACTTAATGATTTTTTATTTGATGCATCTGTTTCAGAATCTTAAGAAGTTATATTTTCCATTAATAATTGCATATACTCATAATATTGTGGGTATTATTTCAATCTAATAACTTCCAGACCCTGTCAAAACATTTCATGCTCTCTCATCTTAGATTCCAGGAGTTCTTTATCCTTCATTCAGAATCACACAGAAACATAAGGTTTCACTTGAATAGACATTCTAGCATCAGCTCTGAACTTTCAAATATGTTTTTCTTTAGAATCAAATCTCACTGACAGCTTATTTAGAAACAGCTGGAATGAATATGAACTCCTTCTGCTCATATCTAGGCATACATTCATTTATTCTTTCAAAGGGTTTTATCTCAGTCCTCACTCTGTTCTATACAATCATAAAAAGTTTATAAGAAATCAATTTGATATAAGTCCAAGCCATTAATGGTGAGATAGAAGTCAGGGATATCATTATAAAAATTCCTAGAGCTGATTCCTCATAATCAAAGCCATCAGAAATCTAATGAGCACCTGATAACTACAAATATTAGAGTGGACAGAATATAGATTGCAATAATTTTTGTTCCCCACAATAGTTAGGTATATAGAGGATATTAACTGAGAGCATCTTACCAGTAAGAAAGGTGATGTTAGTCACTTGCATTTCATATTTTGTTTGGAGTCTAACTGAGGCTTGAAATTAAATCAGAATTTCAAGACTTTTATTCTTTATGAATAGGAGAAATGTTTCTACAAATATCTTATGAATTGAAATATTCAAGGTTCATGTAACCAAATTATTAAAATCTTTGGCAGGATTTTTCAGCCATTTTCAATTCATGTTAAATATCTGTATTTGACTTCTACAGGCCTATATTTCCATTTTAGAAACAACCCACTAATTTTTGATAATCCACAGTCACTTGACATAACAATTAGCAATGCCCTATACTTGATCTAGCAAAATAAGCCAAATGCAGCAGTCATTATTCAAGAGAGCTTGTCAGGTAAAGGGGTGACATCAAATCATTTACATTAAATTCATTTTAAAAAATTGATATCATTATTTAAAAATAGAAGATTAAATTCTTAGGTATGATTATGTTTTGTTTTTCTTTACTGAAGAAAGCCAGAATATTTTGAAATATCAATATTTACATTTCAAAAAATCTTAAATAATTTCAATACAAAAAAGTATATATTGAATATAATTTTACCTGTTGAAACATCCATCTCCTTGTTGATTGAGCCATACTAATATATAATTACCTAATAATTTTCACATTCAATTATTTTATACAATAAATACTCTGATTTATAGTAATTTCTGAAATGTGTTAGTGCCTTAGGGCTTTCTAGTGTTAATCCTTTGATGTTTATTTACATTCGATTATTAATTAAATACTTTTTCACGTTTATTGCATCTGTACATTTTCTATCTAGTATGAATTCTTTGAGGGTTTTGGACAAATGATTTTTCCACATTAATGACATCCAAGGGGTTTTTTGAACCATGAAAGACCCCAAATACATAAGCAATCTTGAGAAAGAGCAAAGTGGGAGACATCATGCTTTCTGATCTTAAACTATATTATAAAGCTATGATAATCATAATAGTATGGTATTTTCATAAAAACAGACACAAAGATCAATGGAACAGAGCAGAGAGCCCAGAAATAAACCCACCAAATATGGCAAAATGGGTGAAGATGGTCAGAAGGTACAAATTTCCAGTTTTACAATAAAGAAGCCTTAGGGGTGTAATATAGAGTATGGTGACTATAGCTAATAATACTGTATTGTATGTTTCTTTTTTTATTTCAAGTTTTTATTGAAATTCTAGTTCATTAACATACACCATAAAATTGGTTTCAGATGTAGCATTTAGTGATTTATCACTTATATATAATACCCAGTGCTCATAACACAAGTGCTCTCCTTAATACACATCACCCATTTAACCCATCCCCTGACCACCACCCTCCATTAACCCTGTCTCCTCTCTATAATTAAGAACCTCTGTGTTTGTTTCCCTCTCTTTCCCTCTCTCTTCCCCTCCCATGTTCATCTGTTTTATTTCTTTAATTCCACGTATAAATGAAATCATATGGTATGTCTCTCTGACTGACTTATTTCACTTAGCATAATACACTCTAGCTCCATACACATCATTGTAAATGGCAAGATTTCATTCTTGGATGAATGGATGAATTATATTCCATTGGATGTATACTGTATTGTATGTTTAAAAGTTGCTAAGAGAGGGCACCTGGGTGGCTCAGTTGGTTAAGCAACTGCCTTCGGCTCAGGTCATGATCCCGGAGTCCTGGGATCGAGTCCCACATCAGGCTCCCGGCTCAGCGGGGAGCCTGCTTCTCCCTCTGACCCTCTCCCCTCTCATGCTGTTTCTCTGTCTCTCTCTCTCTCTTTCTCTCAAATAAATAGATAAATAAAATATTTTTAAAAAAATAAAAAAATAAAAGTTGTTAAGAGAGTAGATTTTAAGTTCCCATCACAAGGAAAAAATGTGCAACCATGTGTGGTGACAGATATTAACTAGACTTATTGTGGTGATCATTTCACTATATATAGATAGGTAGATGATAGATGATAGATGATAGATAGATAGATAGATAGATAGATGATAGGTAAATAGATAATAGATAGATAGATATAGATATAATCATTATTTGTATACCTGAAACTAATATAATGTTCTATGTCAACTTTATCTCAATAAAAAGACAGGAAATCTCATCAATATAATAGAAAAATATTTTTTAAACTTAACTAGAAGTCTAGAGATGAAACATAATATATGAAATGTAAAAGACACTGGATGAACTTTAAAACAAATGAAAAATTACAGAGAAGGGAGTGTGTAAACTTGAAGATAGATCAATATCAAGAGAGAAGTTTGAAAAGATTGAACAGAGTCTCAAGAAGCTGTTAGATAATATAAAACAGTATAACATGCATCTAGTGGAATTGCAGGAGGGAGAGAAATCAGGGCAGGGAAGAAAAAAAAATTTTTGACAGTAGGACCACATGCAATGGCACAACAGAGAAAATGCAGAACTCCGTGTTACTTGCTCTGAACTAGAGAAGGCTGCCAGAGAAGGCTGAGTTAAGACAACAGAGATACATACACACATCATCTCTACTGATCCCACAGACATTGAAAGGATAATAAAGAAATGTAAGAAAAAGAGTATGCCCACAAATTTGATAGCTTAGGTAATACAACCAACTTCTTAAAAGTCACAGGTTATCTCAACTCACACAAGCATAAATAAATGACCTATACTATTGTTTGAAATTAAATCCATAATCAACAATCTTCAGAAATAAAAATCACTATGCCTCGGTGTTTTCACTGGTGAATTCTGTCAAAAGTTATGGGAGAAATAATGCTAGCTATCCACAATATGTTCAAGAAAATACAAGATGGATCACTTCTAACTCATTCTATGAGTCCAGTATTACCCTAATACCCAAACCAGATTAAGACGTTGAAAAGAAAAGAAACTACAGACTACTATCCCTCATGAACATAAATATAAAAATCCTCAATAATATATGAGCAAATCAAATCTAATGTTGTATAAAATGAATTATACACTACGACCAAGTGGGATTAATTCTAGCTATGCAAGGCTGGTTTAGCATTTGAAAATTAATCAATGCAATCTACCTTATAAGTGGCCTAAAAAATAAAAATAATATGATTATAACAGTTGGTGCAGGGCTAGCATATGACAAAAGCCAAAACCCATTATTAATAATACAAACTCTCAGCAAAGTAGGAATAGAGGGAACTTCTTCAGGCGGGTAAATAAACCCACCAAGAAAAGAAAGAAAGAGAAAGAAAACAAGATGGACATTGGATAAGAGCTATATTATAGAGACATTAAACAGATCCATGGTTGCCAGGAGTTCAGGACCCAGGCAGAAAAAACTTGAATATGTAAAGCACAGGGGATTTTTTGGAGTGGTATAACTATTCTGTCTGAAACTGTAGTGGTGAGTATGTGACATAGCATTCATTAAAATTCGTGTAACTTCACATAACAAAAGAGTAAATCTTACGTTCTGCAAATTAAAAAGATCACTTAGGAGGTCATAAAAATCTCAGGATATAATGCAAACTGTGAAGAAACAATCTAACTGTTACAGATCTAAGAACCGAAATCCTGCCATTTGCAACAACGTGGTTGGAACTGGAGGGTATTACGCTGAGCGAAATAAGTCAATCAGAGAAAGACATGTATCATATGACCTCACTGATATGAGGAATTCTTAATCTCAGGAAACAAACTGAGGGTTGCTAGAGAAGTGGGGGGTGGGAGGGATGGGGTGGCTGGGTGATAGACATTGGGGAGGGTATGTGCTATGGTCAGTGCTGTGAATTGTGCAAGACTGTTGAATCACAGACCTGTACCCTTGAAACAAATAATACATTATATGTTAAAAAAAAAAAAGAAGATAGTAAGAAGGGAAAAATGAAGGGGGGGAATTGAAGGGGGGAGATGAACCATGAGAGACTATGGACTCTGAGAAACAAACTGAGGGTTCTAGAGGGGAGGGGGGTGGGTGGGAGGATGGGTTAGCCTGGTGATGGGTATTAAAGAGGGCAGGTTTTGCAGGGAGCACTGGGTGTTATACACAAACAATGAATCATGGAACACTACATCAAAAACTAATGATGGGGCGCCTGGGTGGCTCAGTTGGTTAGGCGACTGCCTTTGGCTCAGGTCATGATCCTGGGGTCCTGGGATCGAGTCCCGCATCAGGCTCTCTACTCAGCAGGGAGTCTGCTTCTCCCTCTGACCCTCCCCCCTCTCATGCTCGCTCTATCTCATTCTCTCTCAAATAAATAAATAAAATCTTAAAAAAAAAAACTAATGATGTATGGTGATTAACATAACATAATAAAATAAAATTAAAAAAATAAAATCAAAATAAATTGAAAAAAAAAAAAAAAGAACTGATCTCACTGTAGACGGCCGAGAGAAATGGCACTGACCTAAGCAAGTTTTTAAATGAGTGGACTAAGAGTAAAGACTAAAGAAACAACTCAAACACTGTCCTCTAGTTGATTAAGTTGTTTCCTATATGGTACCTATTAATAATTCTGAAACCACTCTATATGTGTAATGAATTTGAACAATTAAGTAAATGGATGACAGCAGAGACCATGTTTCTTTTTTTTTTTTCCAATTTTTTTTTTTAAGATTTATTTATTCATTTGAGAGAGCGAGAATGAGAGAGAGTACATGAGAGGGGGGAGGGTCAGAGGGAGAAGCAGGCTCCTCGCTGAGCAGGGAGCCCGATGCGGGACTCAATCCCGGGACTCCAGAATCATGACCTGAGCTGAAGGCAGTCGCTTAACCAACTGAGCCACCCAGGCGCCCAGAGACCATGTTTCTTAATGTTGAAGTGAGAAGTTACAGATAATCAAGAGAAGAAAGCTACAGTGATTCATGACCACATGAATCAGGGTAACTCATGTTTATCTTAATACATATATTGATAGTCCATATAAATATATGGAATATTTGTATATGTGGACATACATGGGTTAGTATACACTCATATAGTTCTTTGATCTGTCAGCCTCCAAAACCTAGAAACAACAAGCATGATAATAGCAATGAGTATACCTAGTTAAAAGATTTCAGTTTCTAATACCATTCTCCAGTAAAAGGAATTAGGACTCCTGGGTAAATGGTTGGTTCTCAAAAAGGAGCAGAAAAAATACAAGGTGAGCTTGGAGCACCTTGCATTCCCAGAAAGTAAAGAAGTGCTAAATAAAACACATACACAAACACATATACACACACAAATGAAGTATATTAAAGAGACACAGGAGCTAACTGAAAAAATCCCAAGCGGTCAAAGCTGGAAAAAATTGAACAAAATTGAGCAAAAGAAATAATGTACTGTTGTGTTAAAATCCAAAGTATAATATAAATGTCCATGAGTCCATGTTTACACAAATAAATGACTGAGTAAATATATAAAGGGGGGAAAGACAAATATTTCATGCAGAACAATCCCAAGTGATCTAAGAAAATAGTCTGCTCTCAAGGAGTTGGCACAGAACTCCCCACTCCTAAAGTGTGACCTGTGCATCTTGACTTCTTTACAAAGAGTAAATATGGAAAGGGAAAAATAAGTAACTTTACAATGGAGAAATCTGACAAGCACCACTTTAGCCTGGTGACCAAGATTAACATCAACAGTTAATAAGTCATGTTGCTAGTATGTAGCCTAGATGTGATGTAATGAGAACAGCAGTTTTCCTACATGATCTTCTTTTTAGAAAACTATAAACCCAGTTTGACCATAAGGAAAACATCAACTAAGAGACAAAATACCTGCCCAAGTCTCCACAAAACTGTGAAGGTCATCAAAGCAAGGGAAGTCTGAGAAAAATGTCATAGTCAAGAAACTCTGAACAAGGGCGCCTGGGTGGCTCAGTCGTTAAGCGTCTGCCTTCGGCTCAGGTCATGATCCCAGGGTCCTGGGATCGAGCCCCACATCGGGCTCCCTGCTCGGCGGGAGGCCTGCTTCTCCCTCTCCCACTCCCCCTGCTTGTGTTCCTCCTCTCGCTGTCTCTCTCTGTCAAATAAATAAATAAAATCTAAAAAAAGAAGCTCTGAACAAGACAAGACAACGAAATGTAAAATCATATCCTGGATAGGATGCTGGAACAGAAGAAGGACATTAGGTAAAAACTAAGGATATCTGAATAAAGTACAGCCTTCACTTAATAATAATGTCTCAAAATCAGTTCATTTATTATAACAAATGTACCATACTAATGTACATTACATACTAATGTAATAGGAGAAGTAATAATAGAAACAGGGTGCTGATATATGCACATACATATTATTAAAGAAGGCACAAAAAATGTCATAAAATTAATATAATTATATGTCACTTCAGAGAAGAATGAGAATGTTTGGCTGCTAGTGAAAGATTTTCCTTATACTTAAAGTTGTACAGCATTTATCAATCATATATATATTTTTGTTTTCAATGAAATATTATCATTGGTATTTTGAATAATATGTTAAAATATTTCCGTGGCAGTGTGAGATACAATCTTTCATTGCTTCTAAGTGTATGAATGGTCACTGCAAGCCTCATTCATATCAAGGAACAGTTCATTACCAACATTCCAGAAGCCCTTTTTTTATGCTTTAAAGGAAGAGGTCAGGAGTCATAGCAGTTTGCCTGAAGAAGATGAGGTTTGAACTGGATCTTGAAGGAAAGCTGGATTTCAGCAGCTGGATATGAGACCCAGTAGCACGGACATTATAGACTGAGATGATTAAAGAAGCAATATAACCCATATGCATACCATCTGCTAAACTCTTTAATACACAAAGAATACGCATGGTTTCAAATTCAAAGTTATTTTTTGGGTAATTTTTAGAGAGCTCTAATGATTGTATTATATTTTGTTTGGTAGACAGGCAAATTATAAAGGGTTTTAAGTTGGGAAATGATCTCCTCTTGGATAATAAACCATAAAAATTGCAGAGTGAATTATCAAGAAATGAGATGCAGAAAAACCTAATGGAAGTTCTTAAAGTTCAGTCTCCAATGCTTCCTTATAAGGCAACTAGTACCAATAACCTTGTAAATCTTATATATCAGATTCTACCAAGTGTTACATCCCTTTGGGAGAACTTGATCTATCTTCTTATCTTCCTTAAACAAATACATGCAACTATTGAGAATGTGTCTGCAGATGCCCCTTCCATACCCCTGATTCACTCAGCTCTGAATAGAAGTGGACTATAACCTTCTTTTAGAACTCCAAGAGGAATTTCCTAGTAGATGGTGTATATAATCCACATAAAATTATAAACATAAATCTTAGTGACCACATGATATTCTTTAAAATTCTCCTGTAGTGCAATAAGGGCTATTATAAAAATTTTACTTGAAAGAAATAAACGAACCAAATGAGAGTAGCCAGGAGAAGCAAATACATATCTATGCAGTTTCTTTTATGTGTTTTACATTATTCTTCCATGGAGAATTTTAAGAGCTAATCAGTCCTCAGGTAATTGATGATTCAATGCAAAAGAGATCCATTCATAGAAAATAACTATGCAACATGTGTCATTTTCAAATGCTTCAGTTGGTTCTGCTGAAGCGTAGAGGGGTAAAATATATGCCTGAGAGTCATCTGAGGGATGCTATAGGATGGAGGGAAAGGAGCAGGGTCCCAAATTAGTGGAAAGGAACATGGAAAACATTTTAGATTTGAGGAGAATATGGAGGAAAAAGCAGGAGAATCTTTGCATCCAAGAAAGTTATTATCCAATGTACACCAAAAATACAATAAAATTATTCGTCAGGACAAAATATGATATGATGCTGATTTTGTAGAATGGTATCTGAACATTTCTCTAGGAACAACAGAAACCCAGTCCAAGGCTATTTCTGGGGAGAAGTTGTGGTTGGTCTGCAATTATGTCAGTTTTACCTTTAGAACAACAGCTGTAGGTATGGCCAAAAGGAAGAAGAGCTATAGTTTCCTTTAATAATGAACACATTGTCAAAAAACACATTAGGTGTTATTTGTTGTATAATATTTTTTCATTTAGATGTTAAATAACATGTAAGAGAGAAGCGGATGTTGCTTGTTCTCATACCAAAACTTCTATTTAGTGGTTGTGGCCACTGAAATTTTGGAATCACATAAATGAAACAGACCCTATTATGTCTTAAAGACTTGAGAGATTTTACTGATATTAATAAGCCTAAGGCATCATAAAAGCTACATTATTAATTTTTCCTGCTTAGTTCAATCAGATATTTCTGTGTCATAAAGAGCTGGAGTTTGAATTCAACTATGTGGCCATGTGTAATCATTAAACATGCCTGTGTAATCAAACTCCAATAAAAACTCTGAACATTGAAACTTGGGTGAATTTCACTACTTGGAAATCCTTTGTGTATCGTCACACATCTTTATGCCAGGATGGTTGCATATCCCCACTCCACAGAGAGAGGACAAGGGAAGTCTTTACATTTGGAAACCTCCCAGAACTCTTCTATGCATCACTTCTCTTGGCTGGTTCTAATTCATATCTTTTTGCTATAGTAAAACTGTAATCATAAGCATAGTGCTTTTCTGTCTTGTATATGTAGCCCTGTGAATTAACAAAGCAGAGAAGGTAGTGGAAACCCCCAAATTTGGGGCCAGTTTGAAGCAAGGATGATCCTAGAAACCCACAACTGGTGGCTGGTGTGTGAAGTGAAGGGAGTCCTTCTGTGAAGGACTATGAAGTTTGGCCTGATTTTGGTAGTTGGTGTCAAAATTCATTGCAAATATTTTTAAAACAAATTTTATAATTGCTTTTTTTCTCACCTTGCATCACAGAAAGAAAGTGAGAAAGAAAGAAAGAAGAAAGAAAAAGAAAGAAAAAGAAAGAAGAAAGAGAGAAAGAAAGAAAGAAAGAAAAAGGGAGAGAGAGAGAGAGAAAGAAAGAAAGAGAAAGAAAGAAAGAAAGAAGAAAGAAAGAAAGAAAGAAAAAGAAAGAAAGAAAGAAAGAAAGAAAGAAAGAAAGAAAGAAAGAAAGAAAGAAAGAAAGAAAAGAAAGAAAGGATATTATCAGTAGCCATTAATTCTTAGTACATGGGTATTTCTTGATTTCTTTATTATACAAAGTATCCTGGACAAATTAAATTACAGTGAACAAATTTATTTTTAAGTGAAAGGCAAACATCAAGCATTTTAAGACAAAGAAAACTCACTATTATTTAATAACTCTGCTTAATAATTAAAGAAATAAAATAACAAAGGCTCCAATATTAGTTCATAGATAATTATAAGGAAAACACATCAACCATATCAGCTTTGACTCAGACCACCACTTCTTATTCAGAGAATCTAGAAAATGGTCTCAAGTCTAATTAAAACCATAGAATCAATGTAAGCATTTAAAAACTCTATCTCCAATACTGAACCCAAAGGCTAGAGTTAAGTTCAGTAAGTTAACTGACTTGTATTTCAGCTGTGATTCTCAATATTAAAATAGTGTTGAACACAACTATAACCAGCAATCATGCTTCCTCCTTCTGTCCACCTTCACACTCCAGTGACCAGAATGCTTTGACAATTTGCAGATTGATAGATGCTTTCTTGGGCCGTTGTTATTTTCCGATGACACAAAAGTGCTTCCCTGGCCAAAAATAGAATTAAACAAACTACATTAGCAACATAAAGACATAAAATTCAACTTTTCTGTGTAAAATAATACTATTAATTCAATCTTTTTCTCTGTAGATATTATGAAATCTAAAACTGCTAAGAAAAAAGTAATTGGAATACTAAGAACTTAAAAACTGTGCATAATTTAATTGAACTCTTTTAGAAATTATTGAGCAGAAGCTCAAGAAATGAGTCATTTAGAATGTGCACTAAAAACAATGCAAAACAGTAAAATGGCATTAGGTTCAGCTGAAGTACAGAGTGATTCAGAACATCTTGTGAAATCTTACTCATCATTTTCAGATTAAATTTAGATTTGAAAAATGCTTTATAAACAAGCTATATTTAGAGATATAGTATTAGCCACAAAGCCTGGAAGTAAATAAGCTTATTTAGCATTTATGTATATGGGAAGTAAAGGGTATTTTATTACAAATAGAGGAAAGTTTGCTAGTCTAAAAACCTAGAATTTTACGTCAGTAAAATAAGAGAAAAAAAACCTTGCAGAATTTATATGCCCACTAAGTGATTTGAAAATCAGCTGTCTATTGCCAAATATACTCTATTACTTTAGCTAGAGGTCTCTGACATTTTAAAATATAATGAAAGGTGAGTATAGAGATCACCATTAAAATAAGAAGATATATTTTGATACTGGAAGACAAGAAAAATTTTGCATACATTTTATAATCTACCTTTCAACTAATTTCTTGCCTCCCTCCCACATAAATCCTAGTTAGTCCTCAAGAACACAATCCCTTTAAATATGCCATGTGCTGTCAAACTTCATGCTCTTGCTAATGGAGTGTCTCACCTAGATGAAGTTCAATTCCTTCTCGGAACTTGATAAAGAATGTCTTAGAGTCTGATAGGGGGATGAACCTCAATGAAGAAATCTCTGTGGCTGAGTCTTACCATCAATATAGCCTTGCCTACAGAGACTCAAACTCCATTACTGTTGACAGTTAACAGACCCGGGAAAGTAAGTATGCAACAGTGGGAAATGGTGATACACACTTCAGAATAGAAAGATGGTTTAAAAGCGTAAACTTGATAAGATATCAGACCTGATTTAAAGTTATTAAAGAAAAACATGTTTATGGTAATTAAGCTCATTGAAATGTGAGGCATTTCTGCTATGCTAAGAAGAATAAGGCATATGAAGTCTGAGTCATTTCAACATTTATCAATTTTAGTTTCTAATTTGTACAAAGAAATAAAATTGCTTCATACATTTTTATTCATGTGTTAAAGATTTTATTTAACTCAACTTCATAGGGAAAATAGGTAGATGAAACAATCAGTTCAAAAGGGAAGTCAGGAAGCAGATTTATATGTACCAAAGAAAAGTTGAAATTCTGTACAGATATACATAAAACTGGTTTTCTCCATGCAAGGAGGAGAAGTCAATTGAACATCCATCAGAAATAATTGATTTGCATGTCCATAGATGAGGATTATATTGCACTGATGGAAATCTTCTACACCATAAAGATTTGTAAAATAGCCCACCCATATGGAAAGGATACAATCACCTAAAAGGATGTGTTCTAAACAATGCAGTTTTCCAATAAAGACATCTAGTTTGTTGTGTGTTTTTTTTTTTTTTTTTTGCGTATTTCAATTTTCATTGCCATCTCCCTTTGCAATTAAAAAATTAGTTCAATGAAAGACTAATTTTGATCACAAACTAAAGCTAGTCTTATTAGGTTTGGCCTCATTATTTACATAAGTGCAGCCAGAATGTTTATTTACTAGATGAGTCTTCTTAAGTTTGCTTTGGGAGTAGTTTCTATAAGGACTGGACTATAATAGACTGGACTTAGAAAAGGTTCCATTATTTGCTCTCTTGATTCTAGGAAGCTAAGTCCAGGAAAATTGCTCTACCAGATTTTTGCCTGTGATACCTATAAGTGTAGGAGACTTCCTTTCTTCTCAGGGTCCCTGAAATACTCTGATGTTCCTCATCAGGTAGAAACTAACCTTCCTCATCACTGATAAAACTGGGACTTCACAAGCCAGGCTAGTTTTTCAGAGAGGGTGTATAAGTATTGGCTCCATATAGGACCTTAGTTCCTTAGTTTGTCCTGATTAAATGGGCATCATTCTCAAATATATTACAGGCAAAGCCTTGGTTGCATAACTAATTTTTTCCATTATATTCTGATAGAAAAGGACAGACTCTATATGAATTTATGCAAATAAATATATTGCATATAAAGAGACTTAAGGAGAGTTTCTGATTTGGGAAAAAGGGTGAGTTAGAATAAGATATTATTTAAAGATGTTCCACTTCAATTTAAAAAACTGAGTCTACTAAGTTGTTATTTCCCAATAGCACAGGAAGTAAAGGACTTCCTGACATACTTGGAAAATAAAACATTAAAGTAATATCAACAATGTACCCAATAAGTTAATATAATCAGGGACGCCTGGGTAGCTCAGTCGGTTCAGCATCTGCCTTCAGCTCAGGTCATGTTCCCAGGGTGCTGGGATCGAGTCCCGCATTGGGTTCCCTTCTCAGCGGGGAGTCTGCTTCTCCCTCTGCCTGCCGCTACCCCTGCTTGTGCTTGCTCTCTCTCTCTCTATCTACCTCTATCTCTCTTACAAATAAATTAAAAAAAATCTTAAAAGAAAAGTTAATATAATCATCTCTTATCAGTTCAATCAATGAAGTTGTCTACTTCTTGAATAAAAAGTTCTGGGAAATCCTGAACATGTCCACTGGAACAGTCTGGAAGTTTCTTGGGTGATACCATCAGGGTAACCTATCCCAAGAGTTATTCTTTGAAGTGTCAATATCTTGATGTACCCAGTACCGCCCTTCTCCCCAGGGCTCTGAGACAGTCCTCTTTCCTTAAGACACAAACCCAGGTCTATAGCTGATTGCAGAATCTTTATGGAGGCAAGAGAGGAAAACAAACCCTATCTCTAGGTGACAGAGACTTAAGACGGCTGTGATGAATTTATCTATGGTAATTTCAAATGTAAAAGTTCTGATGAGGGTCATGACAAGACTAGTGTAATTGACAAAAAAAATGTGATAGTTTCTATAGCATACTAAATATGCTAAAGCCATTTCAGAAAACATTTTAAGAAAAAATTATCTAATTATAGTAAGTCTCATCTCAAAGATCACAGTGAGTATTTAACCCAATTTATAAAAAAGGAAGAACATAATTTTTACAGAGGAAAAATTTGATGTATAACATAAAATAATCCTGAGACATTACATAAACATAGATGTTATAATAAATGATATTCTAAGTAAACACCAAGAATATAATTATAATATGAAGTAAAAAGAGTCAGTAATACTGAAGTTGAACTTAGACACTGGTGTTTTTATAAAACTCCATACGTCAGTGTAATGTGCATTCCCTAATTGAAAACCACTAGTATAGAAGATGCTAGATTCAAATTTTAAAATTAAGGCTATAGACAAGTTAACACTTTGAATAACTGAAATTATGACTTACAATACTATGCTGTTGTTGCCTATTATTATTAGGCAAAGCATCACCAGCTCTGATAAATATAGGAACATTTGACTGAATTTTCATGCTAGCTATATCAGTGTTTTCTCTGAGTTTAAAAGATATAAGAGGTGAGACCATTGACAAATCCCTAGGGACTTCTTATAAGGCATACACATTTAAATTGATATTAACATTTTCCCTATACAGCTCTAACCTAAGGAAAGTTAAACACATCTTTTGACTAAATTTCTCTTCCATTCCAGTTCATCAATAGTAACATATTAAATAAGCCTATTTCTAGCACTCCTCTATTTATAGAGTGAAAGAACAAAGCGCTGTGATTTTTCCAAGGGACCAGTGGCATTATCTCAAAATTAGTTTTCAGTACAAAAAATATCCTGTATGTTTTGCTTTATTTTATTTTATTATTTTATTTTACTTTATTTTATTTTATTTTATTTATTTTATTTGTCTACTGTTAGGATCTAATCTGGAGAAACAAAAAAAATTATCAGAGGAGATTTGAACATTTGATTAAAATGGAATCATGAGTGTTGCAGGAACAACACATGGTTACCCATTTTATTAAAGTAATCATAAAACATTTGATAGTAAACATATGAAGTAACATGATCATAAAATACAGCTCTTTCTTCACTGCGACATCTTTGTTTCTTTAAATTATCAAAGACAATAAAGTGAACATAAAGAACAGGCATGGAATCTGGGAAGATTACACAGAAAACAAGAATATTCATTCATTGAAAAGGCAATAAATAATAAAACATGGAAACAAGTCCACTAAAATCACTTAAACTTTGCTAAGATTTTAACACATTTCATGAATTTTTAGACTCAAATATTATAAACAAGTAAATAAAATTCACTTTCCAAAACAAAAAATAAAATTAATTTTCATGTTTCGTACGTTATAATGCTCACTCATATTCTGTAACAAACTGAAAACTTACTTTAAAATACATCTCAGGGGTCTGTGAATTTAGACTAATTTCATAATACCAAAGATTATTAATATATGGTGCATTTATTGCAGCTCTATCTAAAGAATCAGTCAATAAAAATTTTAGAATTCTGTTTCAATTTCAACATGGTAAATAATGATTGTCTTTCCCACAAAGACAAAAAATTAGGGGAGGAAGTTGTCAAAAACATTTAACAATATACAGGGATCTGAAGATAAAATGCGTGCACACACACGCACATACACATCTTTTCTTTTAAAAGCAATATTCTAAAATACACTGAATAGTACAGTTAAAAAAAAGGAGAAAGCAAACATACGCAGTTCTATTTCTTTTTTTTTTCTTAATTTCTTTTTCGCTATCGCTACCAAGTATAGACTCACTGATTATATTGATTATACCTTTTAACAATGTATATCACTATCAGTAGGGTGACTAACTCATCCTGATTTGCCTGGGTTTTACCACTGAAAGTTCTACATCCCAAGAAAAGAAACATCTCAGGCACAGGCAGACTGGGAAGATGAGGAGGAGCTGAAAACTGCGTGTCATACACCAGCATGTTAGCAGACTTGTGGAACTTAGAACTTTCTGCACCTACAAACCTCAAAATGGCAAAAATGAGTATGTTCATTAACATAATTCAAAGATATAGCCTCTTTTCTTTTTTTAAAGATTTTATTTATTTATTTGTCAGAGAAAGAGAGAGAGCACAAGCACGGGGAGTGGGAGAGGAAGAAGCAGGCTCCCCGCCAAGCAAGGAGCCCGATGTGGGACTCGATCCCAGGACTCTGGGATCATGACCTGAGCCGAAGGCAGACGCTTAACCGACTGAGCCACCCAGGCGTCCCAGATATAGCCTCTTTTGTAGTATGCAAAAATAAGATACAAAATCATAGATCTATGCTTGGGAATCAATGTTTCAATAGTCTATGTTACTTAAAAATATTCTGAGTATCCAATGATTAGTTAACTTAGTTAACTTAAGATCAGGCCAATGTTTCAAGTTATCTAAAGATTACGAAAATTGTCTTCAAGCTGACATATTACAAAATATAATTATTGCTGAAATTTAAAAAAAAACTGTAAGAATATTTATTCAATTTACTTAAAAATAAATTTGCTTTTCTCATGATATTAAAAATTAGTAAGATGATAGATATTTTACTTAACCACTGAACTTGCATATGTTTAAGAAAAGCATGCTCAAATAGATTTGTATTGGGCGCCTGGGTGGCTCAGTTGGTTAAGCGACTGCCTTCGGCTCAGGTCATGATCCTGGAGTCCCAGGATCGAGTCCCGCATCGGGCTCCTTGCTCAGCAGAGAGTCTGCTTCTCCCTCTGACCCTCCCCCCTCTCATGCTCTCTCTCTCTATCTCATTCTCTCTCAAATAAAAAAAAAAAATCTTTAAAATAGATTTGTATTATACCTGATAAATCAGAGTAGATACAGCTGTTTTTTTAGCTGTTTTTATTAAACTGTAATTAAATTATCCTTGTTTGCCAAAGTTTAATCTAATTTATGTGAACCTAGATTCATAACATATTTCCAAATTAGCTCTTGTAGAAGTTAAAGTACATTTAAAGCACGTTTATGTTTTAGAAATGAAATTTCCTTATATTTCTGAAATTTTGGGATTATTTAATTTAAGCAATTATTTATTTCCCGAAGTCATTCCAAACAAACTCTTTTTTTAATTTAAAAGCCTTTGTCATCTAAGTTATTAATAACCTCTGGAGGAAGAAAAACATTGCACATTCATTCAATGAAAGAAAAATGCCTTCCTGAATTATGGACACATAGACTAAAGACACAGAGAGATATTAGAGCTTCAATTCCATAATTTCCATCATGGGTCAAATGTAAATACAGCAACACAAAAATGCTCATTGAACCAGATATCGAAGAGCTCATCTCCATCCCAGTGGGCATAGGATTCTTAATTGATTTAAGTGTAAGTGGAAAAAATAAACAAGAAAGACCAGCAGAGCAGACACTTCATTGCCTTTCATCCAACAGAGAATAGATCTCTATAAATCTTTAATACTTTTAACAAATATTCAGAGTATAAAATCAGATTTCAATCATTGTTGCTACCAATGTGGAATAACTTACCAAAACTAATTAACAAAAAGAAAAACCCCAAAACTGAAGGAAAAACAAAACACATTATATAAAGGAAAGATTTAAATTAGAAAACAAAACAAACAAAAACAGGTTCTATTACCACTTTGGATTCACCACCCGGGAGCCAAGAAGTGACAGTCCTAGTCTTCAACTGCTCATATGCAGTAAGTTTACCCATTTCTGAGTTGAATTCTTTCAGTATCTTGGTGGAAGACTTCCAAAACAGGTAAAAGATACATTTTTTCTAGTTTAATGATGATATAATTGACATAGAACATTGTATAAGTTTCAGGTGTACAACATAATGATTTAATATATATATATATATAATGAAATAATCCCCACAATAAGTTTAGTAACATCCATTACCTCAAATTTAAAAGTAAAATATGATTCTCATATGAATAAAAAATGAACACCTATAAAAGATTTAACTTCTTATTAATGAGAAAACTTGGCAGATATCACAACCAAAGCCACAATATTTAAGTTTAAATGTGTTGTGTATGAAAATATATAATATAATGTACTTATAATGATATCTTATAGTTAATGCCATTTATAAATTACTATTTCTCCATTTTTAAAATTGAAATTTAATTCAGTTTTATATTTTAGTTCTGAAGAGATGTTTAATTTTGTTGTACCTTTGTGTTGGAACAATTTTATCTATGTCCCATATTCTTTTATTAGCATTGGTTTCAATATTCCTGCTAGTGACTCATTGTGAGGTGACTTTAAAATTATCAAACTCTTTAATCCAGAAAATATTTATTTCCATTCCACTTTAGGTACTTGTTAGTATGAACAAAACCTGGACCTGACCATTAAGAACTGCTGAATTAACAAGATTTCACATTTTAGTTTTCTAACATCGGGCCTAATCTTTCTACTAGATATGATGACTGAAATTAATGGGATGAAATCTAGTACATATTTCCAAATTCACCCTAGTTAACTGAGATACACTGCATATGAGCCTCATACAGTCCTTTCCCTATGTGGGTTAAAATCCAACCTGAAAGTTGACTTTTTTTCTCTTAGAACTATATCACTAATTTCAATTCTCTCAGTATTACTGGTCTAAAGGTCTTAAGAGTCACAGAAAGCGACTATATGGAAAGACTTCAAGGAGAAGAGAATACTTTTTAAATAATATCCACATCTAACTTGACTTAAACCAACTTGACTTGAACACTAGACTGGAGAACTGCCAAAGGATGTATTAATGGAGTCATTTACTGTCTCAGTTCCTGGAAAGCATATCACAGGACAACTGCAACTTTTCTAATGGCTGTAATTATCTACCTGTTACTATTGCTCTATTTTACCATTTAGCCTAATAAATACAAAACAAGTTGGAAACACTGAAATATGATTAATTTAAACACACATTTGTTACTATAAATTTTTACATGAACACATTTTATTAAAACATTTTTAGCATATATTTAGAAAGGCATATTTAGCCCATTTTGCTTATGAAAAAAATGCCCACCATATAAATAGATTTGCAAAGTCAATCCTTGCTGACAAACCAGCCTTATTCAGTTAGGAAAACTCCAATACTGATTTTCAATTTTTTTTTAAAGATTTTACTTATTTATTTGATAGAGAAAGAGAGACAGTGAGAGAGGGAACACAAGCAAGGGGAGTGGGAGAGGGAGAAGAAGGCTCCCTGCTGAGCAGGGAGCCCGATCTGGGACTCGATCCCAGGACCCTGGGATCACAACCTGAGCTGAAGGTAGGCACTTAACGACTGAGCCACCCAGGCACCCTGATTTTAAATTTAAATAGTTATATTAATATTTCTTTTAAGGAATTTTATAAAACATATTGAAAACAAAGGTGTTTTATGACATATTATTGACAGCACTCAAGCCAAGATGAGTATGTTTTAAAAATAAGATAGACCATATAATCTATCATCCAAATCAGAACAATTATTTTATTATCCTGTGAGAAATATTAGAAACAATAGATATATAATAATTAGATAATAATTAGAAATAATAAAAGGAAACTGAAAACAGAAATGAAGCCTAAAGAAAAATGCAATTTTACTTTACTCTATTGGATGAATATAATGAAAAAAATGCATTAGTTCTTTCTTTTTAAGTTTTTATTTGAATCCCAGTTAGGTAACATGCAGTGTAGTATCAGTTTCAGGTGTATGATCTAGTGATCCAACACTTCCATACAACACCTGGGATTCATCACAAGTGCCCTCCTTAATTCCAATCAACTATTTAAGCCATCCTGCCCCCCCGCCTCCCCTCTGGTAAACATCAGTTTGTTCTCTAGAGTTAAGAGTTTGTTTCTCAGGAATGCCTCATTGGCTCAGTCGGTTAACCATCTGCCTTCGGCTCGGGTCATGATCCTGAAGTCCAGAGTGGGGCTCCCTGCTCAGTGGGGAGCCTTCTTCTCCCTCCACTACTGCTCTACCTGCTTGTTCTCTTTCTCTCTCTGACAAATAAATAAATGAAATCTTAAAAAAAGAGTTCTTAATGTGCCTCTCTCTTGTTTCCCTATGCTTGCTTGTTTTGTTTCTTAAATTCCACATATGAATGAAATCGTATATTTGTCTTTCCTGACTGACTTATTTCACTTAATGTAGTACTCTCCAGTTCCATCCATATCATTGCAAATGGCAAGATTTCATTCTTTTTTATGGCTGGGTAATATTCCATTATATCTATATACCACAACTTCTTTATCCATTCTTCAGTTGATGGACATTTGGGCTGTTTCCATAATTTGGCTATTATTGATAATGCTGCTATAAACATTGGGGTACATGTATCCCTTTAAGTTAGTATTTTTGTATTCTTTGAGTAAATGCCTAGTAGTGCAATTGCTGGATCATAGGGTAATTCTGTTTTCAACTTTTGTAGAAAAATCCATACTATTTCCAGAGTGGCTGCACCAGTTTGCATTCTCACCAACAGTGTAGGAAGGGTCCCCTTTCTCCACATCCTTGCCAACACCTGTTTCTTGTGTTATTGATTTTAGCCATTCTGACAGGTGTGAGGTGATATTGCATTATAGTTTTGATTTATGTCACCTTGATAATGAGTAGTGATGAGCATCTTTTCATGAGCCTGTTGGCCATTTGTATGTCTTCTTTGAAAAAATGTCTATTCATGTCTTCTGCCCATTTTTTAGCCAGATTATTTGGTTTGTGAGCATTGAGTTTGGTAAGTTCTTTATATATTTTGGATACTAACCTTTTATCAGATATGTCATTTGCAAATATGTTCTCCCATTCCACAGGTTGCCTTTTAGTTTTGTTGATTGTGTCCCTTGCTGTGCAGAAGATTTTTATTTTGATGAAGTCTCAATAGTTCATTTTTGTTTTTGTCTCCCTTGCCTCTGGAGACATGTCTAGTAAGAAGTTGCTGTGGCCAATAGAGTCTCCTCTAGGATTTTAATGGCTTCCTGTATCACATAGGTCTTTCATTCTTTTTGAATTGTGTATGATGTAAGAAAGTGGTCCAGATTCATTCTTTTGTATGTAGCTCTCCAGTTTTCCTAACACCGTACTGTCTTTTTCCCTTGAATATTCTTTCCTGCTTTGTCAAAGATTACTTGACCACATAGTTGTGGGCTCATTTCTGGGTTCTCTATTCTGTTCCATTGATCTATGTGTCTGTTTTTGTGCCAGTACCATGCTGTCTTGATGATGACAGCTTTGTAATATAACTTGAAGTCCAGAATTGTGGTGCCTCCAGCTTTGCTTTTCTTTTTCAAGATTGCTTTGCCTACTCAGGGTTTGTGGTTCCATACAAATTTTATGATTGTTTGTTCTAACTGTGAAAAATGCCAGTGGTATTTTGATAGGGATTGCATTTAATATGTAGATTGCTTTGGGTACTATAGATATTTTAACAATATTTGTTCTTCCAATCCATGAGTATGAAATGTCTTTCCATTTTTTGTGTCCTGTTCAATATCTTTCACCAGTGTTTTACAGTTTTTGGAGTACAGGTCTTTCACCTCTTTGGTTAGGTTTATTCCTAATGTGTCTTATTGTTTTTGGTGCAGTTGTAAATGGGATTGATTCTTTAATTTATATTTCTGCTGCTTCCTTGTTGGTATATAGAAATGCAACAGATCTCTGTATGTTAATTTTGTATCCTGTGACTTTACTGAATTCCTTTATCAGTTCTAGCAGTTTTTTTGGTGGAGTCTTTCAGGTTTTCTATGTAGTCTATCATGTCATCTGCAAATAATGAATGTTTGACTTTTTCCTAGCCAATTTGGAGGCCTTTTATTTCTTTTTGTTGTCTGATTGCTGTGGCTAAGACTTCTACATTAGTTCTTTTTAAGAAGTTGAAAGTGGTATCTAAATTGCTATAATTTCTGTTACATTCAAGTAGCAATGTTAAAAAAAAAAAGAGTCTAAATCTAATTAAATGTGCTATCCACTTTCCAAAAAGAGAACATGCCCTGAAATTAAATAATTATGGTTAGCATTTTCAAAGACTGACCTTAAAATATAATTTCCTCTTGTTCTAATATTACTCAAAATGACAAACTCTGTCAGAATGGAAATCACACTTATTACATGGGGTATTACTTTTTCCTTGAAATATCTGGCTTTATTTTTCCCAGTTAATTCTATTTCATAATGAAAGGGACTATATTTTTTATATTTAAAACTTGCAGTGGAACTTATTTAATTTCAATAGACCACAGTGACTGCCAGAATGAGAGGGTTTGTTTTCTTTCTCTTTTGTTTGTTTGTTTCAGTCATGAGATGTTAAAGAACATCTCACCAATAAGAATAAGAAATTAAAAGATAAAAATTAATGTGAAAAGTAATTGGTCTATAATTTAGGACATCTGAAACCCTAAATAGTATTTAATAGCACTTCTCAAAACACATCAGATTTTCACATCTTCATTTTACAGTTTTAAAAATCTCATTAAAATCTTTTCAATAAAGGTCTTGTACCTTGCTTGCTTATTCATAGCAACTACTTCTTAAAAGTAATGAATTTCTGTGTGCCCTATGAAAATGACTAAGTTGATGGACCAGTTATCCCAAGGTTATTATGAGACTGCAGATGTAATTGTGTAATTTTCTTTTAAATTAGGAAAATAAACTTTACCACATCATGATATGCTTTAAAAAGAACATTTGAAAACGCTATGCTATATATTTTTACTTTTATTTCTCCAAACAGAAAACTGAATGAAGAAAATATTTATGGGATTTTAGATGTTTATATAACCTATTAAAGTTAATCCAAAAAAAATTACACTAGGGATTCTTTTCCTAAATAACTTCTGAGATTTTTGAATTTCTAGATACTGGCTGGAAATTATGCTGATTAAAATGACCTCATGTCAGGGCGCCTGGGTGGCTCAGTTGGTTAAGTGACTGCCTTCAGCTCAGGTCATGATCCTGGAGTCCTGGGATCGAGTCCCGCATCGGGCTCCCTGCTCAGCAGGGAGTCTGCTTCTCCCTCTGACCCTCCTCCCTCTCATGCTTTCTGTCTCTCATTCTCTCTCTCTAAAATAAATAAATAAAATCTTTAAAAATAAATAAATAAAATAAAATGACCTCATGTCAATATCAGTAGTTTTCACCATCAGCAGTGCCACTAACATTTCCCTGTCTTTGAATCATCAACTTCTTTGGGCTTTCATACCTAATGCCTTTAACCTTGACTGTGATTATTTTACCTTTCTTGTGATTATTCAAGTTAATAATATTTATTTTTGGTCTTATAAGTACTATGTTTTCCTTTATAGGCCATATTTACAAACATTAATTTTCAAATTTAATTTGACTATTTTAAATGAATTTAAATATAGTATTAATCATTAAGTAGAAGTCAAGTTTGTTAAATAAAAGACCATTAGTAAGAGAGATGAAGTAAACATGAGTTTATTCATTTTTCCTTCCTTCATCCCATCCTCCCTGTCTTTTTTTCACAAAGTTCTACTGTTTACCAAGATTTGTGCATTGAAGATACAAAAAAAAAAAAAAAAGTAAGAACTGGTCTATTCCCCTAGGAGCAAACTGCAATCAGGCAGAGCCAAATTCAAAATCTAGACTCCACTTATTTTTTTTTTTAATTGCATTAACAGCATTTATAAAACTTAGTATTGCATGTTTCACTATTTGGTTTTTGACCTACATTCTAAATGGCTTTTTACAACTGGTGTAATAAAATAATTGCAAAGACATTGTGTAGCTGAGTGAAAATGTTAGAAATGTGATAATGAAAGGACTGATAGTTAAGCATAATTGGAGGTAAAAATTTTGAGACAAAAATGCGCATCGAAATTACACACACAGGGCATCTGGATGACTCAGTCGTTAAAGTGTCAAACTCCTGGTTTCGGCTTAGGTCATGATCTCAGGGTTGTGAGATCGAACTCCTTGTCCAGCTCCATGCTCAGTGCGGAGTCAGCTTGAGATTCTCTCTCTCCTTCTGCCACTCCCCCCCCCCCCAGCCCCCCCCTCACACACATGCTCTCTCTCTCAAAAAAATAAATCTTAAAAAAAAAAAAGAAAAGAAATCACACACACACACGTAGCCAAACTTATTCCAGCAAAAAATCAACAACTAATTAACTTAACTATTGACCAATCTTGTTGGCTTTGGAAGATCAGCAGTTTGTCTGAATTCAACTCAGTAATCAACTAAATAGTATGTATAGAAGATCCCTGCCAAATTTCTGGTCTTCTCTGATCTTCCTATCTTAGTCCCTGATGGACTGAGCAGTGTAGTAAAGATCACAGGCTTTCCTTTTAACATTTCCTGCAAATACACTGTGGAGACAAAGACTGGAGTTTTGCTATAGAATAATGCTAGGCTCTAGTCAACCATGCCATTCAAAGGAGCTGAGAAGCTGAAAGAAGATTTTATATTCACTTCCATGGTTCCTCCTCACTTACGTACTATTGGATTCAAAGATTAAAATTTTAACTTTTATGGTGTTCAACAAGTAGCCAATAATTTTAAAATAAGAGTTTATTAAGAAGAATACCCAGAATAGAAGAATGGATGCTTATTGCCAACCATCATTTTTACAAATAAATGCTAGCTCTTTGGATTGGATTGCTATATTCTCAAATATTGAAAGTAAACAGTACTTTTATTCCAAAGTGATGTCTGATTTTACAGTACTTTGGAGTAAATGTATATATCATGTGTCATGTGGTAGGTAGAATTCTGAGATGGCAAGCAAGATTCCTGTGTACTTCCTTCCCCTTGAGCATGGGAAAACCTGTGAATATGATGTGATATCATTTCCATGATTAGATTACTAAACAGTTGACTCAGAATTAATCAAAAGGGATATTATTATGGGTGGGTCTGACCTAACCCAGAAAGTTTTTGAAAAAGAGATGTTTTTCCTGTTGCCCTTGAAGATGCCGCTTCCATGAGTCACACAGCTTCAAGGTAATGCACTCTTCCAAAAAAACATGTGAGCTTGGGAGAGAGCTCCAAGCCTCAGATTACCCCATGCCCTGTAGACGCCTTAATTGCAGCCCTGTGAGACCCTGAAAAAAAAGCCCACTTAAACTTTATCCAGACTTCTGGCCCACAGTACTGTGACATAATAAATGATCATTGTTTTAAGCCCCTGAGTGTGTGGTAATTTGTTATACAACAAATACACATCTTAAAAAAAAAAAAAAAAAGCATAATGAGATAATTTTTCATCAGAATCACTATTTATTGTACTACTAAATATCAAATTTAGAGGAATGGTTATTATTTTTGGAGGGAAGGGGCTCATAGACTTTTGTAGCTTCTTCAGTATGGAAGGATGCCCAGAATATACAGAGGGAATTCACACACATACACAAACAAACACAAACAAACACAATCTCTCATACATATTCACAAAAACTAAAATGAAGTTACATTGGAACACACTTATTGTTTTCATGGTTTAAGCAAAATCTGGTGGGGTGCCTGAGTGGCTCAGTTGGTTAAGCATCTGCCTTTGGCTCAGGTCATGATCCCAGGGTCCTGGGATCAAGCCCCACACTGAGCTCTCTGCTCAGCGTGGAGTCTGCTTCTCCCTCTCCCTCTACCCCTCTCCCCGACTTGTGCTCTCTCCCTCTCTCTCAAATAGAAAAATAAAATCTTAAAAAACAATAAAATAAACAAAAGCTGGTAACATATTTACTTCAGATTTTTTCCCTACTAACTAGTAATCTATGCCAATTTGCAAGAATGTGTAGCAATTTTATTTTATTTTTTTTATTTTTTTATTTTTTTAAAGATTTTATTTATTTATTTGAGACAGAGAGAATGAGAGACAGAGAGCATGAGAAGGAGGAGGGTCAGAGGGAGAAGCAGATTCCCCGCCGAGCAGGGAGCCCGATGCGGGACTCGATCCTGGGACTCCAGAATCATGACCTGAGCCGAAGGCAGTCGCTCAACCAACTGAGCCACCCAGGCGCCCAAGAATGTGTAGCAATTTTAAAATATTTTATTACTTCATACATATGACAATAAAATACAACTTGGAATCCTGATTTGGCTCATAGATGTCCCCACCCCTGGCCAAAAAAAGATATTTGTGGGAAACTAGCAAAATTCAAATACAGTCTATAGATAGTCTTTGCATTAAGGTTAAATGTCTTGGTTTCTAAAATTGTATTCTTTCCATGTAAGATGTTAACATTAGAAAAAGCAAGTGAAAAAGTATATAGGAACTCACTGTATTATTTTTGCAACTTTTCTAGAAGTCTAAACATACTTGAAAATAAAAAGAAAATTAGTGCAGGGGGCAACTATTGTGGAAGTTATTATAGAATTCAAGTAGTAGTCTAGATACATTGTGGTTACATTTCTATTTCTAAGAACAAAGAAAGAATCTAAGTTTCTTGACTGAAAAACAAATAGAGCCAAGTAAGATATCTTAAAAAAAGAAAGAGAACCAAATTAGCACTACTTTATAAACATGAATTCACTAAGCACTTTTTAAAGATCTGTGAAGGAAAAACGTGTGTCTTTAAAAAAATATATTTGTACAGGCGCCTGGGTGGCTCAGCTGGTTAAGCGACTGCCTTCGGCTCAGGTCATGATCCTGGAGTCTCTGGATCGAGTCCCGCATTGGGCTCCCTGCTTAGCAGGGAGTCTGCTTCTCCCTCTGACCCTCCCCTCTCATGCTCTCTCTCTCTCTCTCTCTCAAATAAATAAATCTTTAAAAAAAATAAAGAGGGCACCTGGGTGGCTCAGTTGGTTAGGCGACCGCCTTCGGCTCAGGTCATGATCCTGGAGTCCCGTGATCGAGTCCCGCATCGGGCTCCCTGCTCAGCAGGGAGTCTGCTTCTCCCTCTGACCCTCCCCCTCTCATGTGCTCTCTCTCTCTCAAATAAATAAATAAAATCTTTAAATAAAATAAAATAAAATAAAATATTCCTGGGGCAGCTGGGTGGCTTAGTCGTTAAGCGTCTGCCTTCGGCTCAGGTCATGATCCCAGGGTTCTGGGATCGAGTCCCGCATCGGGCTCCCTGCTCGGCGGGGAGTCTGCTTCTTCCTCTGACCCTCCCCCTCTCATGCTCTCTCTCTCTCTCTCTCTCTCTCTCTCTCATTCTCATTCTCTTTCTCAAATAAATAAATAAAATCTTTTTAAAAAATATACTTGTAGCAAACCTTTTTGCAATAAGTTTCTGTTTTCATGATTTCATGCCATACAACCCAATTTATTCTCTGCTACCATGTTATTTCTAAAATGCAATTTTGTTATTTTCTTGTTTCAACCCTTTCCATTTTACTATTGACCAAAAGGCCAGTGTATAAAATCCTTGTTATGTAGCTCATGCTTTGGACACAGATCATGACTCGTGGCTGCCCAGCATATAAACACACTTTCTATGTTCAGAGAATTTCACTGTCTTATCTTCATTACACTAATGAAAACAAACTGTCCAATCCTTGTTTTCTCTCTTGTGTTCCTCCTCTCCCTCCTTTGTGCTCTGTCATATGTGACCATTATCTGCCAATGAGGTGGACTAACCTGAATTACAAATCTGAAATAAATATACCAAAGAAACAAGAACACTCAGAATCTATTCTGATGTTGGTGGTGACGACTCCACCCCTTTTCCACAATGCATATAGAAAGAGTTGTAAAAAGGCCCATTGTCATTGGTGCTCACAGGTGAGCTCTTGTCTGTGGCAACAGTCTTATTAGACAAATTCTGTCTCTGACTGCCGTGTCTGGACCTGGTTGTTTAGCCTCCCCCCCTCAAAAAAGAGGTATAATACACTTTTTTTTAAAGATTTTATTATTTATTTATTCATTTATTTATTTATTTATTTGTCAGAGGGAGAGAGGGAGAGGGAGAGAGAGAACACAAGTGGGGGGGGGGTGGAGGCAGCAGGCAGAGGGAGAAGCAGGCTCCCTGCTGAGCCAGGAGCCCCATGCAGGAATGGACCCCAGGATGCTGGGATCATGATCTGAGCTGAAGGCAGATGCTTAACTGACTAAACCACCCAGGTGTTCCAGTTTGATACTTTTAAAAATACACATATCCTTTTTGAAAACATCCTTTTCTGCTTGCATTAGCCTGATTTCGCTTACTGCTTGCAAGTAAGAATTCAGACTCTTTTAACTCTCCCGTTGGGCTTCCAAAAGATACTTCTTCAAAAGCATGTCAAAGATTTGAATGAGCAAAAGCATAGAGAGGAATTTGAAAAACTTAAATGTGATAAAAACTGTCATGACTTAGAAAGAATGGCTCAGGTTAACTGAATTATCCATTTTCTCTATAGAAAACTTACTTTTCCACATTTTAATTTAATATATTTGAAATACAATTAGTATGTTAAGCGTAGAAGTGAATTTTTCTTAGTGCTTTTCAAAAAACACGCTGTAATTAAAATAATGGTAAAATAAAGTTTTGATGGTATCTTACTAGCAGGGAAATTTTGTATATCTGTAATAACCCTGACTTAATATCTCTCGAGTTTGTTTTGTTTATTGTACTCTTTATAGCTTCCATATTGTGATTATTTTTGGGATCCCAAGTTTGGACAACTGCTTAGGCAATAATAAACATTCATTTTTCTAACCTTGCTAAGTGTGAACACTTAGCAAATGGACCTTAATTTATAAAATAAAACAAGAAGCAAAAGAATGGATTTTCTAAGAGAATGTCTACCATTTGACACTAAATAAATTTTAATTCTATGGTGCTTAGGACAACTAAACCTAGTTTCTTTACTTATTTAAACCATCTCAATATATGAGCAGGAAAATAGAGGGATACTTATTTCATCTGGGTCTGCTTCTGTGCTGTCTCTCTGGATATGCTTACCCAGGTAATTGTTTAGTTCAAGATGTATTTTACTGCCACGCTGTATTTTCTGAGTAATTCTCAAATTCAGCTGTTTCCAGGACTTTCTTCTATGGGAAAATTTACTTCTTTTCTCTGTAAGGATTTTTCTTCCAGATTAGAATATTTGGTGCTTGTTTTACAGATACTGTTCCCCTTTTTTGGTCTGTAATTCCCATTGTATCTGTCTCTCCAGAATCCAGAATTTCAGTCTAACCTGTACACTTGGCTTCTAAGATGTTTATTATTTCTTTGATGCTTAAAAATTTGTGGTCACTTGGTAAAATCTGGTTGATCTTCATGTCAGACTGGTAAATGGACCTCATCTCTCCAGCAAGCATAGAACCTCTCTAACTCGTACGATCCTTGGATCCATTATTCTTTAAAAGCTCAAAGATTCTTTGTTTTCTTATTTTAATATTTCTGTGGTTTTGTTTGCATGGTATTTCCATGAATCTTATTTTTATATAGATAACATAACTGATTTGTAGATCAATTCAAGAATTTACATCATAATACCAGATAAATTACAACATTTGTGTGGGCTTGACATTATTTGTATCATTCACCATACATCATTCATTGCCTTTTATATTTTCAATGTTGCTATAAGTATTACCATTACTTATTTCTTTTTTTTAAGATTTTATTTATTTTAGAAAGAGAGAGAGAATGATAGAGAGCAGGGGGAGGGGCAGAGAGAGAGAGAATCTGGAGCACACTCGATGCTGATCGTGGAGCCTGACACTGGGCTCGATCTCACCACCCTGAGATCAGGACCTGAACCAAAACCAAGAGTTGGGTGCTCAACTGACTGGGCCACCCAGGCGCGCCCATTACTTATTTCTTTGTAAAAATGAAGATAAAGATCTTAGAGAGAGAGAATGAGTATCTTGAACAGAGTTAGGAGGTAGATTTTTTTTTTTTAATTCCAAAATTTTTTCTCTTTATTTTCGATTCCTTAAGAACTGACTTCCAGGGCACCTGGGTGGCTCAGTTGGTTAAGCGACTGCCTTCGGCTCAGGTCATGATCCTGGAGTCCCGGGATCGAGTCCCGCATCAGGCTCCCTGCTCCACGGGGAGTCTGCTTCTCCCTCTGACCCTCCTCCCTCTCATGCTCTCTGTCTCTCATTCTCTCTCTCTCAAATAAATAAATAAAATCTTAAAAAAAAAAAAAGAACTGACTTCCGTGATCTATCTCAAGGATTCTGAAGATTCCACCAACAATTATCACTCGAACCACGCTAAGGAAGTTTATTTTCACTGTAGTTTACCACAATCCACCAAATAAAATCAAATATATAAGTTTTGAGAGATAACAGAGTTCCTGGGTGCTCCTTTTGTTTTTCTTAGAGGCAAGCCCCAAGTTTAGGTCTCAGCAGACCACTTAGTGTTGGGAATCTACAGGGTCAGAGATGCCTAGAATCCCAAACTGATTGAAATTTGCACTTTATTAGATTGTGATAAAGGGATGGGAAAAGAGAACCACCCCTTAAGAGTTTAACTGATTACAATAAGAATAATTTATTTCACTACCTAATAGCATGAGCCAAATGATGTCATGTTTATTCCATACTTCATCAACATATTTGCCTAAAGAGGATTCTGTGCAGTGGGGCTGGTCATAGCCCACCACACTATTTTTCATTACCTAGTAAATATTTATTTCCCACACAATTTCATTATCTCATCATTTTAAAAGTGAAAAAAAAAAATAGGGACACCAGACTGGCTCAGTCTATAGACGATGCAACTCTTGATCTTGGGGCCATGAGTTTGAGTCCTATGTGGGGTATGAAGATTACTTAGGAAGAAGAAAGAAAGAAAGAAAGAAAGAAGAAAGAAAGAAAGAAAGAAAGAAAGAAAGAAAGAAAGAAAGAAAGAAAGAAAGAAAGAAAGAAGAAAGAAAAAGAAAGAAAGAAAGAAAGAAAGAAAGAAAGAAAGAAAGAAAGAAAGGGGGTGCCTGGGTGGCTCAGTCATTAAGCGTTTGCCTTCGGCTCAGGTCATGATCCCAGGGTCCTGGGATCGAGCCCCGCATTGGGCTCCCTGCTCCACAGGAAGCCTGATTCTCCCTCTCCTACTCCCCCTGCTGTGTTCCCTCTCTCGCTGTGTCTCTGTCAAATAAATAAATAAAATCTTAAAAAAAAAAAAAAAAGAAAGAAAGAAAGAAAGAAAGAAAGAAAGAAAGAAAGAAAAACTATTTCTCTGCCAGCCTAGTTACCTAGTCCCATTCTGAATTAAAAAATATATATATCATTAAATATTTTTACAAATGGTAGTATGCTATATACAGTGTATTGTACATATTTGTTGATGTAACATATCTTTAAAATATCTTATATCTACATACATTTATGTACCTACACAATTATTTTAAAGGTTTTCTGATGTTCCAATTAATAAAAATGGATATAAATATTATTTATTAATGCTTTCCTACTGATGAACATTTGACTACCTATGAAATTAACATCCTTTTACATTTCAATTTTTCTATGCACCTGTTTGTATTCCTACATATGGTTGGAACTCATATATTTTTACTAAGCTGAATCCTGGAATTTTTAAAAATGTTTTTTGATTTTAAGAAAAAAAGTGAAAAATAATATATGTTAATTTAGGCTTGTAATTTCAGTATTTCTTAAAATTAAAATATAAATTTTCTCTAGTGAAAAGAATTATTCTTACCCCAAATATATGAATTTTCTCTTCAGTCTATCAGTTCTACCTACTAGCCACCATCTATTTTAATCATGTAGCTATTCCTACAAAAGTTATCATCTAGTATCCCAAAATCATAATTATAGAATTTTGAGTAAGAAGATTCAATAAGTAAAAGATTCTGTCTTATAATGCTCCATATTAGCCAATTGAGTTTTAGCTTAATTTATTTAACATTGATAAAATGTCATTTAAAAAATAGTTTGGCAGTTTTAACAAAGAATAGTCTAGAATGGAGCTAGGCAGGAAATAAGAAAGCCACAGAAGAAGAGATTTCCATGTTACACTTAATATAGTTCTCAGAACCTAAATAAAAGATCTGGCCAGACCTAGAAAAAAAAATACTAACTAATGTTTAATTTATACTGAAAGCCTTTATCTTCATTTAGGCAAAAAGTATTCAATTTTTATTATATGAAAGAAGAGAACATTGCATCACCAAGAAATAAAAGGAGAAAGCTATCAAAGTCAAGCTGTCTTCTGGTTTTTGTTTAAGGTATTATGTTAAGATGTCTATTAATTTATATTAAATGTTTTAACAGAAAATATTAAAACAATGAAAATAAAGCATCTACTTAAAGTTTAAATTTTATTTTAAAAATTATTTGATAACATTATCTTACTTTTTGAACATGCTTTTTAAAATTCTTTCAAAGCACTTAGCACTTTTACATCTTGTCTGGTATTGTCTTTATACCAAGCAGATACGTAGGTAATAAAGGTAATAACTCCATTTCACAAGTAAGTGACCTAAAATACTTAAATACTAATTGGTAACAGCTACTTAAAAGTTAAAAATAAAATCAATTGTTTTCAGAGGCAGGATTAGAGAGTGTGTTTTGGGCAGCCAGCCCTCAAAATTTGCCAACAAACCATTCCACTTCTAATGATAAATCACTTCTTTTTTAACCTTTCATTTTCTAAAAAATTTTATTTAAATTCCAGTTAGTTAACATAAAGTGTATGCACAATGTAGCGATTCAACACTTCCATACAACACCCTGTGCTCATCACAAGTGTCCTCCTTAATCCTCATCATCTATCTCACTCATCCCCCACCTACCTCCCCTCTGGGAACCATCAGTTAGTTCTCCATAGTTAAGAGCCTATTTCTTGGTTTGCCCATGCGCATTTGTTTTGTCTCTTAAAGTCCACCTATGAGTGAAATCATATGGTATTTGTCTTTCTTCGAATGACCTATTTCACTTAGCATAATACTCTCTAGCTCCATCTACGTCTTGAAATAATTTTAGACTTACATAAAAGTTGAAATTAAAATACAAATAATTGTAATATATATTGACTTTTAAGATGCATTTCACTTTTTAGAAAGTTTTAGGATACAAAAGAATTTCTAAGATAAAACAGAGATCCTCTCTACCCATCAACTAATTTCTTCCAGTATTAACAACTTACATTAGTATGGTACATTTTTTATTATTAATGAACCAATATTGATACACTTTTATTAAGTGAAGTCCATTCTTTATTCAAATGTTCTTAGTTTTTATCTAATATACTTTGTCTGTTTCAGGATCCCATCCAGGAAAATATATTACATCTAGATGTCATGTCTACTTAGCTTCCTTTTACCTGTGACAAATGACCAGACTCTCTTTTCTTTTCATGACCTTGACAGGTTTGAGGAGTAATGGTCAGGTATTTTGTAGAATGTCCCTCAGTTGGGATTTGTCTGATATTTTTCTCATGATTAGCCTGCAGTAATGTGTTTTTTGGGAAGGAAGACTACAGAGGGAAAGTGCCATTTTCATCATATCATATCAAGGGCAAATGCTATCAACATGATATATCACTGTTGGTCTAAAACTTATCACCTGGCTGAGGTACTCTTTGTCAGATTTTTCCACTGTAAGAATTACTCTTTTTTTTTTTTTTTAATTCCCTTTCTATATTATACTGCTTGGAAGGAAGCCACCATGCACAACCCACACTTAGGAAGTGGGAAGATATGCTTAACTCCTTAGGGCAGAGTATTTATACAAATTATTTGGAATTTTTTGACACAGATTTGCCCCTTCACCTAATTAATTAATTTATTAAATCATGTATTTATATTAGTATTGACTTATAGATAATTACCATTTGGGTTTAACCCAGTATTATTTTATTTCATTGTTCAAGTTTTTCAGCCTTAGCCACAGGAATCCTTTGCAGTTGGCTCCTGTGTCCCTTTGAAGTGCCCATCATTATTTGTTACTGTTTCTCAGCTTTTCTTTCTTTTTTTTTTTAGCACATCTTCATTTTTTGAAACTACAAGATAATTAAGGCTTATCTTACCTATTTTCTGCTCCAGTTCTAAAATCAGGCCAAATTCTACAAATGCTCCTATTTTATAACTTTACTATGCTCTATTACTTCCTCTCTTCCTCTTTCTCCCTCTCTTCAATGCTTTTAATAATCTGCTCCAACAACTTCTATAATTTATTTCTCGATATATTTTAGAATATTCCTCAAAATAAATATTAACATTTGATTTGAATTGAAAAATGCCATTACCTAATCTGCAGACCTCATTCACAACTTCAAATCATTCCTTTATTAACTTTTACAGCAAAATAAAATAATATTTCCTCGTTCAATTGAGAGCAGTTTATCCATCTCTCTCTCTCTTTTTTTTTTTTTTTTGGTCATTGATGGCTTTGTCATTTCTGAAGTATACGACCTTTTATTTTGTGGAATGCCCTCCAATTTGGGCAGGTCTTATATTTCTTCATGGTAAAATAATGGTTAACAATTTTGACAAGAATAACACAGAAGTAATGTATTATATCCAGAATCACATGATGTTTATTTGTTTCTTTACCGATGATATTAATTTCAATCAATTGGTTAAGGTAGTATCTGTTACAATCCTCAACTCTAAATTTACCATTTTTCTTTATGTCGGTAAAATGTATCATGTAGGGAGATAATTTAAGGCGTTGTTATTTGTAACTAAATGCCCATTTACTAGTTTTAGCATCCATTAATGATTTTTCTTGGCCTGAAACTCATTATTGTGGACTTCCAAATGACGATTTTTTTAATTCCACTATTCTTCCAATATTATGAATTTCATTGTAATGGAGAACTTTCCTTATCTTCTATGTCTTTATTTGACTATTTATTTGATTATATTAGTATGGACTCATGGATTGACAAAAATTCAATGGTTCAAAAACCATTACTGCAAAGTTATTTATTTTAATGCTTGGTTTGTCCCTGGTTTGGCAAGTGGGATCTTACCCAAAATACTTTGTATATATTTCAATACATGAGTTGATTGCTTTATAAGTAACAGTATCTCAAATAATGATTTCCAAGAAGCCAGAAATACAAAACTATCACCAAAATATAAGTCCTTCTCTGCTCCATAAATTACTAAATGTGTGAACAATATAGCAAGAATGTAATGTTAAATTTTTGACTAAAAATAATTGCCAGAAAATCCTTAAATCATTTTAGTCAACATAGATATACTAGCTAGACGGGTAATTTTCTTTAGCTTTCTTTTTCTTAGAAAACAACCTTAAAAGGATTGACTGAATTGATAAAATTAGATTTTCAACCTGAGGCTACATTTTACTGTGAAAGATTCAAATGAGGGTTGCATGAATTTCTTCAACCTATGTTTATCCAGCTTAAATTTCTCCAGACTTCATCTGGAAGTGACTTTGCATAGTAATAACTGCTGAACTTAGTGGATATCTGTAATTTCTAAAGGTTATCATCAGTCCTGTTCTAGTGTCGCCCTGCTGTGTTCAATGAATTAAGAACAATAGATGACGATGGCCAAATAATTACTTCAATATTAGAAATCTGAGTAGATTTTTCCTTGCTATTATTTTTTTTTGGTTTAAATCAATGTACAATTAGAGGGTTCTTTTTTTTTTAAGATTTTATTTATTTATTTGAGAGAGAGAGAATGAGAGAGAGCACATGAGAGGGGGGAAGGTCGGAGGGAGAAGCAGACTCCCCGCCGAGCAGGGAGCCCGATGCGGGACTCGACCCCGGGACTCCAGGATCATGACCTGAGCCGAAGGCAGTCGCTTAACCAACTGAGCCACCCAGGCGCCCCAATTAGAGGATTCTGACAAAGAAACAATGGAGAATCTTATATTTTATTGCCAAAAAAGTTGATCAATTTTCATCACTTTTATGTTTTTGACACAATGGCCAGAGTTCTGGTTGAATATCCTAACAGATAGATGAAAGTAAAAGTTTGGGAGATATTTATCACGTCTGCATATAAAAATCATGAACAAATATTCTTCCAAAAGTTAAATATCAGTGTGTGTTTCAAAGCCATTGCCTATATTAAAAAGCAGCATAAAATAGAGACAAAAAACCAAGCGTTTGAGTAAAAGTAGTTAAAATGTAAACCGGTAAAGTTCAGGAAAGAAATGTAAGAAAAATATCATATAAAAATTATGTAAACATAGTAACAGTACAAACAAAAATAAATATACCCTTGCTGAAAATATTGAAAGTCATGAAGTTTTCACAGGAATAGGAAAAGTCAAGTAAAGAAAATAGAAGGGAGTTAAGGAGTATCAGAGAAAATGATGGTTATGAGGGTCTCTTGGTAAATACCCTACTGTAGTATTTCCTAAAGAAATAATATGGAATAATGGGAAAGGGAAATATTTTTGTGATGATATAATTCTGGTAAAATTTCAAGGACAGAACATGTAGGGTCTCACAGGTCATTGTGCTGATTTTCACTCTTACTTTATTGAGACAAAGACAGTAGTCTGTGGGTCCAGGTGTTGGCCTGAGTGTTTGAAAGGATGGAAGGACAGCAGCTGAAATCCAGAAAACAGTAATTACATTCGATTTGGGGGTAAAGATAGGAAGTTAACTTTTTAAATGCTTATTTGTGAATATCTCTGTTCATATTTTAAATTCATTCAATGGATTCATGAAGTCCAATTCAACCATTTCTTTTTTGATAATACTTCATTTAGCCATATTCTACTTAAGATTTCTTAATCTTAAGTAGAATATGGCTACTTAAGCATAGCAGGTTATCAATAAATCTGAGATATCCATACCTCATTATTTGGAGAAAGAATCCTTTGAAAGAATGTAGCATTTGAATATTCTGTTGAAAGGAGTTAAAAATTATACAATGTCAAAAAAATTGGAAATGGAACTAATATCTATGACCACTTTTTAACACGATAGTGATTTTACAAATATTGACAATAATATGAATATCAGCAATATTGGTTAAGTCATTAAGCATCTTTTATTAGAAGCATGTTATAAACTGTCATGTAAAAATCTATTTCTTTTTTTTAAGATTTTATCTATTTATTTGAGAGAGAGCAAGAGGGGGAAGAGCAGGGGGAGGGGCAGAGGAAGAGGGAGAAAGAGAATCTCAAGCAAATTCCCCACTAAGCAAGGAGCCCCATGCAGTGCTCAATCTCACGACCCTGAGGTCATGACCTGAGCCAAAATCAAGAGTTGGACACTCAACCAACTGAGCTACCCAGGCGTCCCTAAAAATTTATTTCTTGAAAACCACTTTATATTTTCTAAATAAATGAGTTTAAAGCAACAGTAAAGGCATAGTCAATTAATACATCTCAATTTTAACAATGTCACCCTAAAAGATGAACAATAATACTTCTGAAAAATGTTCTACTGTCTATTGTTGATCTTAAATTCATCTCATAATTACATCTATAGGTGCCATTTTCAAATAGCAAAACCTTTAGATTGATGAGATCTAAGATCCTTCCTTTTACAGAGAATTCCTCTTCATGGAAAGTAGAGCAGTAGTTTCTATTGAAATGCAATTAGAGAGGCATAATAACATAATTAGATTAGGTAAATAATGAGCACAAATTTTTGGAGATGAATTTTAATTCAGTTTTTACAAAGATATAAACTTCAAATATGGAATTTCCAAAATAGTAATATCCTAACTAAGATTATGGAAAAATAGACTAGATTTTGTTATTTTTTTGCCTACATATTTTCTAAAAATCTCATTCCTTTGCAGCAATATTTTTTACAAGATTATTATGGAACTTTTCTTCCTCTCTGTCTCATTTTTAAATCAGGAGCGTAGAGACATATCTCTCCTTTCTTTCCATCATGATTCTTAATAAGAACAGGTGATTTTCACATAAAGATTAACACATTATAATTCTATAATAAATGTTTTTTCTGCCCCAATAATTAAAATATAAGAAGACATGTAGCATTCAAAATTGCATTGTGAATTACAAATTGATATTGGTTTTTAAAATTACTCTGGAGTAATTTACAGATTTTGATAGGTATATATAGGTTTAAAAATATTGTGGTGTGATAAAATCATGGTATATAAAAATAAAGATCTCTCTTTGTAAAGTCAAACTCTATGGGCTTAAAATACAATTAGAAAAATATGTCACCTGAAGCTGACATCATTACGCTTGCCAATGTTAAAATCCAGAGAAAAATTAATAGTAACAGAAATCTATTTTAATGGCAGAAGCTCTTTCAAGCTCCCAGAATAATTTAATAACAATGTGACTAAGTAATTTCTTAAAAATGAGGGCCGTGTTAATGAACTGGAATTTCAAATACAGCAAGTATCAAGTATATGCATTGCAAGGAAACAAATAAAATATCAGGTGTGTATGGAACTAGCAATTATTGCAGTGGGATCTAAATCAAGTCATATTGACAAAACACTGAAAAATACAGAATATTGCTTAAATGAGATTACACTTAAAGGCATCAAAGCAAAAGAAAACCATTCAAGCAGTTTCAAATACATTTGATGCGAATTATAATGTTTTCTAAGTGTATACATAAGTAGCCTGAGAAATAATACCTATGATTCTTATTTTATCTTGAGTACCTTATATAGTTATGCCTAGGAATATAAGCAAAGATATAAAGAAAATAGGGATTCAATGCCTGACAGTCTGTACTCTTTCAGCTTCCAATTTTATTAGTATGCCTACTATTTTTCTGTAGTAGTGCTTTTTTAAAAAACATTTATGACAAATTAATTTTCAGCACGATTATTCACTATGTCATGTCCATTATTTGGGGTGGGAAAAGAGGATTGTACCGGGGGAGGAATTTGTGCTATCTCAGAGAGTGAAGGGAAGGCTACAATCTTGCACTGTCTTGTTTACTTTTGATAGACATTTAGATAAACTCTTAGCCAGGTGGGGGTCCCTTTATTGGGACTACTGAATCCATTCTAAAAAAAAAAATGGTTTGTTCATTTATTGGTAACTTTAGTTTGAACCTTTCCTTCTGCCACTTAGAATTTTCTCTTGAAAACTATTTCTCTATGAAAACTATTGATTATGACAGTAATTCATCATAGATAGATTCAGAAAAAAAAACCAATAATATTTTATTGCAGTATAACATTGGTCCCAAGAGAGCCTGAGAGTCCAGATTTATTTATTAATTCCTCTCCCATGTTGAACTGTCTCCAGAATCTAGTTCCATGAGTTAATATATTGGAGAGCATTATATTAGCATTATAGCCCTGGTAACATTAACAAGCTATTTTCCATGACATATACTTTTTAAATCCCATCTTCACAATCCTGAAATTAAATTCACAATAATATAATCTATCTACAAAAGATACTTTAAAATTAAATAATATGACTTTAACACAAAAGAGAAATACAACAAAATCAACTTACAGTGAACTAATATGGATTCATTATATAAATGCTTGGGCAAAACTCCACAAAAGATATAATGAGGTAATCAAATTTCTGCTTCAATATGCAGTCACCACAGCTCTGATTTCACCAAATGTGGACAGATACACGTTTGTTGCACCGGTGACTCTCATACAGTAAGCATTGCTCGTCATGGCATGATTTTTTAAAGGTAAGGATCCAAAGAATACTCTTAGCTACAGTTCATTGTATTTGTTGTTTCTTTAAAAAAAAAAAAAAATCATTGATTTTCTTTTTTTCAACTGTGCAAAAATACTCTGTGTTTATTGTAAAATGTGGTTAGAATATAGACTTCAACAATCATAGACAGATTGTTCACTGATCTGAATGCCCAGCAGCACATGTGAAAGTCACGTGGGCTGGGGGGTGATTCTATGTTTTGCATGACATTCTGTAGGTTATCAAGCACCCAAAGTCCCTGTAGTTTTCTGCTCAAATCATTGTGATAATAAAAAACGCCACCACTCACAAACTGTCTAAGAATTCCCAGGTGGGAAGCGTTAGCATAGGCGTACCTGCCTTGCAAGATGTTTTGTGTATGAGGTCTGGGGATAAAGACAGAAGTAATGCAGAGAGCATGGAAGTGTCCCTTGTATAGACAGCAGAGTGAATTTATGCTTGTGAAGATAGATGGTGAAGTTAACCAGGCTGAGAGTACAAACAAGATATTCTTGAGAGAGAGAGGCATAAGCAGTGCTTATTTATGACTCAGACGACAAGTTTGGGCAAGTAGGAGATTGATCAATCTCTCCATATCTCTGAGGAAACTCATGTTGCTCTAATACAACGATAAGAGAAGAAAATGAAGTATTCATTTGGGGCAGCAAGGATGTTGCAGCCTTTTGCTGCAGGATGGTACTCTGAGAGCTAGTACTCTAGGAAGAGAATCAGATCTTCAGTAGTCTAAAGTCATTCCTCAGGCTATAGATATGAGAGAGAAGGTCAGAGCAAAAAGAACCCCAGGAATACCTCAAAATAACTGAGAGAATTTATGCTAGCTTGAGGAACACCAAGCCAACGAATTAATATTCAACAATAATTGAATATTAATGCTAATATTGTTTCATATATACTAGAAGCTGATAGTCTCTGATAAAATTCCACTTATGTTGGTTTAATTAATTCAAAAACTTGTTAATTCCTATTAAAGATCTATGTCTTCAGGCAATACATTATGGTGGACGTTCTCCCACAGTAAAACAAACAAAACAAAGTACAAACAAACAAAATTTCGGTTCTCTTATCCCACAGAGATTTTGAAATCTATGTGATAAGAATAACTACAAAAAACCTAGGCAATGTAATAATACCTGTTTTATGAATGAAGATTAAATGGGTCATCAGTAAAGATTTAGCCTCTTTGGAAAAGATGAACATAAAACTAGAACGAGGAGTCATGTAGGAAGTGCCAAGCTATGAAGCTCAAGAGTGATATGACCCAGAGAACATGGAAAGCTGTGTAAGAATGTCCTAATGCCTTTTACTTAGAACTTGTATTTTAGGGTGCCTGGGTGGCTCAGTTAAGCGTCTGCTTTTGGCTCAGGTCACGATCCTAGCGTCCTGGGATGGAGTCTGCAGCCAGCTCCCTGCTCAGTGGGGAGTCTGCTTCTCTCTATCCCTCTGCCCCTCCCCCCAGCTTGTGTGCTTGCTCTCTCTCTCTCTCTCTCAAAATAAATAAATAAAATCTTTAAAAAAAAACTACTTGTATCTGACCAATAGACAATAGGAACTGATAAACAGATGGCAGATTATGGAGCAGGGGAAGGGTATTGTTAAAATACATAAATAAACAGCATAGCTTGGTACTGAACATAATTTCAATACATTGAACTAATGAAATATATAGTATATAAAAATGATTCTGGTAGCTAAGCATTATACACTTTGGAAGGAAGTTAGTATGTACAGAACACACCTATGAAAGTGAGGATTTACAATCCCCCTCCTTCAGAGCAGAGTCCTACTTAAGATGCTTGGAATTCTTCTGTATTGGAGATTTGCCATATATCCGTACATACTCTTCTCCTCCATTTATTTATTCATTCAGTCATTTATTTATATCAATATGACCTTATGAATACTTATTTTATACTTTGACTTATAGTCCAGTACAGTTTTATTTATTTTCTTCCTCAAATTGCCAGAACTTTGGCCATTGAGAACTCACTCAGTTGGCTCTTACATCCCTTTAGCTTAACTCCGAAAGTGTGGACATCCTTGCGTATGTGTCCAGCCATGCATGTGCATATGCCAGGACTTTCTTAGTTTTGGGCATTATAAGATGTTACAGGTTTATCCTGTATGTTTTCTGTTCAAGTTTTAAAATCAGCCATTTCTCCAAGAACCCCTGGTTATTTTTATTGGAGGATGGTATTAGAAACCAAGGCACTAGGTGTGCTGAAGGTGTCTTCTTTTGATGATAATTAACACCTGTATCTCCCATACAGCTGGAGAATAAAAGGCAGCTCTTGGGGCCATCCAGCTCTTGGTTTTCAAACACTGCAAAATTTACAGACTTGATACAATCTTTGATTTAAAGCTTCTTCTGGTTATTGGATACATTTCCAAGTAGTCTTATTAATCTGTGTTCCCATTTTAGAGAGAGACTACTACATAGTAGTTAAGAATAGGGTTTCCAGAATTTGAATTCCAGTTGCATCACTAAATGGCTATGTAACCATAGGCAGGATATTCAATCTATCCTTCTTTCCTCATCTATAAAATAATAATATGAATATTGACTCAGTTGTGAAATCATAAGGATTAAATAAATTATATGTAAAATTTTAGAATAGTGCCTTGCATATAGTAAGCAATCTACAATGCTAGCTAATATTTACTACATTCTTAAAACTAAGAATATTATTGTTTATATTAACGTGTAGGAACTGGACTTAGACAGATATACAAACACTCAAAGTGGTTCATTTTCCATTTTTATATTTATTCATCCAACAGATATTTATTGAGAGTCTACTATCTACTCTGTAGAGCTACTAGAGATACAATGATAAACAAAAAACAAGCCTCTAAAATGAGGAATTTGGAGAGTTCTAAGTTCGGTTTTACTAACTTTTTGTTATGTACTACATTCAGTGTTTCAGTGTATTAGATTTGAATTGCCAGTAGGACATCTAAATTGTGATTCCCCAAAGGTACTTGAATATATGATGACAGAAAAATGGCAGTTAAGTCTGGATGTGGGGCCCCTTTATGTTTTAGTCTTAATATAACAAATTTGTACATTACAGAATATATCGGTTCTATCATGGGAATATATTGCTATTCCACTTATTTTTATTTATTTCTAACAGTAGATAATGATAGTCTAAAATTTAGTTCATAACTTCTCTTATTAACTAACCTAAAATAGTTGAAATATTCATTTAATTAATTTTGAGTCTATGACATTTTATTATTTTTTTTAAGATTTTATTTATTTATTTGACAGAGACACAGCGAGAGAGGGAATGCAAGCAGGGGGAGTAGGAGAGCGAGAAGCAGGCTTCCCGCGGAGCAGGGAGCCTGATGCGGGGCTCCATCCCGGGACTATGCTATCATGACCTGAGCTAAAGGCAGACGCTTAACCGACTGAGCCACCCAGGCGCCCCAGAGTCTATGACATTTTAGAATGGATAAATGTTTAATTCTAACAATTCAAATATTTAACAAAAAACAAAAGAAATTTAAATAATTTATTTGACTTCATCAGTCAATTTAAACAAACCAAGTGGTCAGTGAAACAAGTGTTCTAATTGGTTTTGTGTCCACAGCCCTGAAATCTCTGTTCTCTCGTTAAAGTCTTTTTGCGAGCATGGACTTACAACACATTTCCCATATAGTTATGTGTATCTCTGACCTTTTATTATAGTTTCCCTTTAATTTGCTTCATTTTTCCTATTTTATCTCTTTTATTTTTTCTATTTTATCTCTTTTAAGTTAAAATGTTTATAACTGAATTTTTAATATATGACTCCAACTCCAAAAGTGTTCAGGGTGGGGGGCTGGAGGGAAAGCAAGTTTGAGTAGTGAAGGGCAAAACTTGATAAATATGCCCTGGTGAGGCTACACTATGCATTTTGACCTCCTTTCTAAATCTTCTACTTTGCAGAATTGGTAATATTGTTATTAAAAGAGGATTCCTTCTTCCTGTGCTTTTTATGTCCCCAGTTTCATTAGCTTTCATTTCCCTACACTGAATTTCAAAAGCCACTTAGCTACCAAGGCTCCTCGTTTATCCAAGTCATTCTGATTTTTGCTGTTCAGCTCCTTTGCAGTGATTGGCTCACCACTCTTTTCCAATAATCAACAGATTTCCTCACCTAATGCACACTCTTTGTAGCAGGTGGCTGTGTGGGCAGCCATTTCCCCCCACTCTAGTTTCCTGACAGTGCCTGTGAAACACTCCATCTCCAAAATGCTCAGCAAGTTTTTAAATCCACGCACAGATTAACTTTGACTAGCCTATATTTTCTAGTGACTAGAACTCAATAGAGTTCTTCTAAGAGTGAGATAAATTAGGGCTCAGTTTTTGTGTCCTAAATACCAAGAATTCATTCTCTTCATTTTTTTCCCTTTGCTGCTCCAGAGTTGTTTTATCAAGTTATGCTGAATATATAATCTTATTCAGTGCTCAAATATGCACACACACACACACACATACACGTACACAAGCAAACAACTTTCTTTCACATTTCACAAAAAGTTGCCTGGTTTTAGAAGCAGAATATATTAATTAAATCTTTTAATAATTTACCATTAAATTTTTCTCTCCATTCGAACCCCCCTCCCACCTATTTAGGGCAAAGCAGGTTGTTTCTCGGTCTGTCTTACCAGTGATGTCTTCTGGAGAACTAATTATTTTTGTTGCTTTTAATCCATCTTTCCCATTTTTAATTACACTATATTTGGTTTGATAATTTGAAAAGAATCATAATAATTCTAATGCATTGGACTATAGACTTAAAATACTGCATGTTTATCAATGGAATTAAAAAAATATTTTTATAAATTTATAATCCAGCTTCAATAAATCTATTATGATTTATTCAAAACAAGGAAGTTTTGAGACAACTGCCATTAGTTAAGTGGCAAAACTTAATGGCCGTCTAATTAGTGTTATATACCACAAGGGTACTCTATTTTAGAGAAACATGGAATAGGTAATTGGTGGACCCTACAGAAAAAATATGACCTCATTTGTAGCCCCTTTATATTCAAATATTGATTTTTGTGTAACTGAAGAGAATGTATTCAGGCTTTTGCTTCCGTAGATATACTTCAATATGGTTCTCATATCTCAAATACTCAATTTTTATTAAATGCAAATATGCATATGGTATATGGAGAGCCCTTTGAACTCACCTTCCTATGCTTAATGTGAATTTCATGTATTAGCTGATTCTCAGAACTTCCATGTGCTGTCCCTAACCCAGACTTCAGTTTTATCAATGTTTATCAGTTTTTCTCTTGGTGTAAGCATGGGTTTTTGTTAAGTGCTTAAATATTATATTCTGCTTCTCTTACCTTATAAAAAATAAAAAAAATATATATGACTTGAAAAGTCTTTGTATTTGTGATCCTACCATTTGGATAAATATAGAATTCATTAGGCATGTCCAAAGTTCTGGCATTTAAGCCTTAATTAGATCCTTTTAAGATACAACCTGTCAAAAAAATTTTTTAAAAAAATAAAAAAAAAAAGATACAACCTGTCATTTGTATTCACCTATGGATATAAAAATAGAACATGTAACACATTCTAGAAATATATTGTACAGAATTGGGTTTCTTAGTATAGTAAATGACTTTCAGATTCTTCATATAAGACATGAGGTGCCCTGTGACTAAGTATCAAATGAAGGCTTTTCTTATACCTCTCTGTCTCTGTACTAAAGAAAAGAAATCCAGCCAGTTTTTCATTACTAGATGATGATTTTTAATCATCTCATTTTCCTTCAAACTTTAGACTATTTTATTTCATCAAAATAAATGTCACTGTATTTCAGTTTTTTATCCATGTATTTGCATGTCTGGTCACAAGACAAACATCTAATTATAAGGTGTCATTATTAAATGGAGTATTGACTCAAATGTGGGGTTTATGGTGATTAAGATGAATAGATGTCTCTAAAGCAAATTGATTATGCTCTAAATAGTTGTGCACATTTCAAAAAGGGGATTGCTCAGTCTAGAATATAATCTCAACAAAAACAAGCCCATTTACATATTCTATCCTATTACTTTGTTTGGAGTAAACATGCAAGCAATCACCCTAACCTGCACTGAACTCTTTTATGGGATTCATAAACTCACCCAGATCATGACCTGGTGTATTATTTTTGACTGTTAAAAAGCTGGCTCATTTTCTGACTATTTCATCTTAGGAAATGGGCAGCTGTATCCTATAACAGCATAAATACAGCAGACATAAAAGTAGCTCAAGGGCGCCTGGGTGGCTCAGTTGGTTGAGCGACTGCCTTCGGCTCAGGTCATGATCCCAGGGTCCTGGGATCGAGTCCCACATCGGGCTCCCTGCTCTGCGGGGAGCCTGCTTCTCCCTCTCCCACTCCCCCTGCTTGTGTTCCCTCTCTCGCTGTGTCTCTCTCTGTCAAATAAATAAATAAAATCTTTAAAAAAAAAAAAAGTAGCTCAAAATACAGCCTGTTGGAGCTTACTATAAACTTCAAATCTAGTTGTAACTTCCTTCATCCATCTCTACATGGTGCTTGGTTATGTAGCAAAGTTTTGTTAATAAAATAACTTGGAACTTAAAAATATGAGACAAACTTAAAATAGTCTTCAAAGTATGCAATAGCTCAGATTGTTTTTAGGTGCTCTGAATGGTTCAGCTAAGTAAATATTACTTAAATACATGTTTGGTCTCAATTGCTACACAAAGTGTGGTTCTCTGATCAGTTACAGCATCACCTTTTGGAACTACAGAATCTGAAGCTGGTCCTTACACCTCTTGAATCAGAGTGGGTATTTTCAAAAGATCCCCCAGCTGATTCTGATGGTTTGAGACGTCCTGTTCTGTTTGATTTTTCATGTATTTAGAGTTCGAACCTTAAATCTATTTCTTCCAAATCAACATTTTCCCCATTCAATTGTGCCTATGTACAGTTAGAGAGAGGATGAAGCCAGAGGTTTTTGTTTGTTCTAACATGTATCCAGTAAGCATGTATTAAGTAGCTAGTATGTGCCAGGCTTTGTTCTAGGCGGTGTTTGTACAAAGGCAGCAAGAAATCTGCTCATGCACTGTGGGAGTGGCATGTCCAGTATAAGGACAGATAGAGAAATGATTGTGGGTTCAGTGTAACAAGTACTTCTTCTAACAATTTGGAGTTGATAAATTCACCTTTCCATGACAAAACTATTCTGAAAAGAGGTAGCTATAATTTGATAGGCCTGTTTATAAGGCCTGTTTATAAATTGCCTCTTAAAACTAAATAAACAAGTTGTCCTCGATATTTACCAAAGACTATGCTCAGCAAATTGTACTATCAACCTGACTTATACATACATTTGTGTCTACATGTATATAGTTAAATTTATATATAACTAAAATATAAACAATCTAATACACACATTTTGTATATTCCATACACACATTTTAAATTTATGTTTACATTTTACAGACAGGGTGATTAAGAACAAAAGGGCAAAATAATTACCCCTAGTTCACAGAAAGGGTAACAAACCAAGCTGGGATTCAAGTTTCTTTATGCAAATAAATTAAATAAACATTTTCCTCACTAGATCTAACCAAGGAAACATTTAAGGAATTGACTTTGTAATAATATTTCCTCTCTTGCAACAGTTTTGTTGTTGTTGTTATGTTGCTGACAAAGTATTTGATTAAGGAACAGGCATGATTGTTTTTGACCAGATATATCATATAGTTGACCAATTTATCTCATAGCGGATATACAATAATCATGACTTAGAAACATTATCTGAAGACATTCATTTCAGGGGAAAATTAATGGGAAAGTAAAAATAGTCTTCAATTGTCTTCAGTTCTACAATTCTAGACAATAATTCTTTTAAAATATTTTTAAAGGCTTTAATTTCATCTTTTTTTATTTTATTATGTTATGTTAGTCACCATATATCATTAGTTTTTTTTATTTTATTATGTTATGTTAATCACCATACATTACATCATTAGTTTTTGATGTAGTGTTCCATGATTCATTGTTTGCGTATAACACCCAGTGCTCCATGCAGAACGTGCCCTCTTTAATACCCATCACCAGGCTAACCCATCCCCCCACCCCCCTCCCCTCTAGAACCCTCAGTTTGTACCTCAGAATCCATAGTCTCTCATGGTTCGTCTCCCCCTCCGATTTCCCCCCCTTCATTTTTCCCTTCCTGCTATCTTCTTCTTTCTTTATTTATTTTTTAACATATAATGTATTATTTGTTTCAGAGGTACAGGTCTGTGATCATTAGTTTTTGATGTAGTGATCCACGATCCATTGTCTTCATATAACACCTGATTTTGTCTTTTAATTGCAATCAAAGTTTGAAACATCAAAATTATGACTTTCTATATATTAGCTGTTTAGGGAGATTTTTAACTGGTTGCATCCAAGTAGCAATGGTGTAAGCTTGAGCAGTTGAACCCATCCAAAGGAGCAGATGACCTGTCTGAGATTTTGCAGCTTAGAGCAAAGCCTCATTTAAAAGCAGCCAGAAAGCGATGGACAGTGTCCAAACTCTGAATGCAGAAGAACAAACACTTTCTAGGGTTTATTTGGAAAACTCTGTGACAGTTGGGCATCTGGATATGATAGAAAGAAAAAAAAAATTAAAGCTCTCATTGAAACCTGTCCATTTGAATTAGATGATCCATTCTCTGTAATTAAGACTAAGTAGTGGGTATCTGTCACGAGCCAAATTAATAGAAATTAATTCAAAAACCTTGGAAGGGACATGCCATGCTGATCTATGTAGCATGACCCTGAAGAGGACATTTTATTATATGAGTAAGATTTCATTGTCAAAAAGAAATGTCACTCTGGCAAATGCTGAATAAGGCAACTAAATTTTTCAGAGGGTAAAGTGGTTATTAATTAGATGTAAATTAGTATGCCGAGGGTGCCATTTGATAAATGACTGCTTCCAGAAAACTAAATGGTACCCTCTTGTATAGAAAAGTCACTCACTCAAGGGTGAGGACACTACTTTTAAAGACCGGTCTATTTCTTTTACAATCTGATTTGCTTCCTCTTCAGCTTAAAGAATGATGTAGAGAGGTAAAAATACTCTTGTCATTTTAGGTTTGTGAACGCAAGACCAAGGAGAACCAGGCTAACATTCCTTAGTATATTTACTATAAGCCATTCATGATTCATCCAGAAGTGGAGACCTATCACAGGAAGTCAAGGCTGATCAAATTAGTGATATTTGATCAGAGTTTCTAGAAGCTTTACAATCATCTCAGGCTGCAGAAAGGCTCTGGAAACTGTGGTCCACAGAGAACCCTTATACATCTGTTTAGCTAGGCAATTCTTTTTTTTTTTTTTTTTAAGATTTTATTTATTTGAGAGAGAGAGAGAGCAGGAGCAGGGGGTGGAACAGAGGGAAAGGGAGAGGCAGATTCCTAGTTGAGTGCAGAGCCCGGCGCGGGGCTTGATCCCAGAGATCATGACGTGAGCCGAAGTCAGACACTTAACCGACTGAGCCACTTAGGTGCCTCAAGCTAGGCAATTCTGAGGGAATAATTGTCTGGGTTTTTTTTTGTTTTGTTTTGTTTTTGTTTTTAGATTTTATTTATTGATTTGACAGAGGGAGAGACAGCAAGAGAGGGAACACAAGCAGGGGGAGTGGGAGAGGGAGAAGCAGGCTTCCCGCTGAGCAGGGAGCCCGATGTGGGACTTGATCCCAGGACCCCAGGATCATGACCCGAGCTGAAGGCAGATGCTTAACGACTGAGCCACCTAGGCACCCCTTGTCTGTTATTTTTTACATTAATACTTCACCCTAACTCTAGCAAGATTATAATCAGTTGTGTGTACTAACAATTGGAATATGATTTCTGCCTTTAAGAAACCTTCCAAGAAACCATTAGCATAGGCTCATCCTCATCTACTGATTTTGGATCCTAGCCTTCACTTTTCTCTCCATTTTTACTTTCTCTGCAGCTTGTACCTTTTTATATACATTTATTTTATCTTTTTAAAAATAATGATAGTATTTCCAAAGCTCTTCAAGCTTTAGTAAGATATGATTGTTCTAAAATATACGTAAGTTTAAGGTATACATGTGATAATTTGATTGCTTATATATGTGGCAAAAATTACTACAATAAGGTTAGTTAACACCTCCATCCCTTCACATAATTTCCATTTGTGTGTGTGATGATAACATTTAACATTTATTCTCTCAACAACTTTTTTTTTAAAGATTTTATTTATTTATTTGAGAGAGCGAGAATGAGAGAGAGTACATGAGAGGGGGGAGGGTCAGAGGGAGAAGCAGACCCCCCGCTGAGCAGGGAGCCCGATGCGGGACTCGATCCAGGGACTCCAGGACCATGACCTGAGCCGAAGGCAGTTGCTTAACTAACTGAGCCACCCAGGCGCCCCTCTCAACAACTTTTAAGTATATAATAAGGTCTTGTTAATTATAGTCACCATACACATTAGACCCTCAGAACTTACTCATATTATGACTGGAAGTTTGTACCTTTTGACCAACATCTCCCATTTCCCCCAGCCTCTATAAGTTCATCTTTTTTAAATTCCACATATAAGTGAGAACATACAGTATTCGTTTTTCTTTGACTTATTTCACTTAGTATAATGCCATCAAGGTCCATACATGTTTTTGCAAAGGGCAGGATTTCCTTTATTATATGTAATATTATTCAGCCACAAAAAAGAAATTTATATATATGTATATTTATACATCTATATACGTATGTTTATATATATAACATTTTCTTTTTTATGGTTGAATAAAATTACATGTAATAAAGAAGGAAATCCTGCCATTTACATAAATATATATATGAATATATATAACATTTTATTTATCCACTCACCTGTTGATAGAGAGGTAGATATGGCTTGGCTTTTATAAATAATGCTGCAGTGAACATGGGGACACATGTATCTTTTCTAGATAGTGATTTCATTCCCTTCAAAAATACACCCAGAAGTAGAATTGCTGGATCATATGGTAGTTCTATTTTAATTTTTTGAGGAGCCTCCATACTGTTTTATATACTGGTTGCTCCAATTTATATTCCTAGTAACAGTACGCGAGTGTTACCTTTTCTCCACAGCCTTGCAAAAGTTTATCGTCTCTTCTATTTTTTCTTTTATAATAGCCATTCTCTTAGGTTGAGGTGATACCTCATTGTGGATTTGACTTGCATTTTCCTGGTGATTAGTGATGTTGAACATTTTTTAATGTACTTGTTGACTACTCTATGTCTTCTTTGGAAAATGTCTATTTAATTCCTTTGCCCATTTTTTAATAAGTTTTTTTTTGTTTTTTTTTGTTTTTTTTGCTATTGAGTTGTATGAGTTTCTCGTATATTTTGGATATTAACCCCTTATCAGGTAGATAGTTTGCAAATATCTTTTCTCATTTCATAAGTTGTCTTTGTACTTTGCTGATGATTTCTTTTGCTGTGCAGAAGCTTTTTAGTTTGATGTAGTCCCACTTGTTTATTTTTGCTTTTGTTGCTTATGCTTATGGTATCATATCCAAAAAATTATTGCCAGGACCAAAAAGTCAAGGAGCTTCTCCCCTATATTTTCTCCTGCTACTTTTAGAGTGTGGGGTGTTACATTTAAGTCTCTAATCCATTTTCAAGTTTTCATTTTTGTGAATGGTTTAAGAGTCCGATTTCATTCTTCTGTATTTGGTTAACCACTTTTCCCAAAATCATCTGGTGGAGAAACTATCCTTTCCATATTGAATATTCTTGGTTGAAAATATATGTGGGGGTTATTTCTGGGCTCTCCATTCTGTTCCTTTGGTGCATGTGTCTGTTTTTATGCCAGTACCATACTGTTGTAATTACTATACTTTGTAATAAAGTTTGAAGTTAGCAATTTTGATACCTCCAGCTTTGTCTTTCTCAGAATTGCTTTGTTTCTCAGAGTCTTTTGTGGTTCCATATAAATTTTAAGATTATGTTTTTTTATTTCTGTAAAAAAATGCCATTGGAATTTTGATAGTGATTTTATTGAATCCAGAGATGAGCTTTGGGTAGTATGGACATTTTAACAATATTGTTTCTTCTGATCCAAGAACACGGGTTATCTTTCCATTATTTTTGTGTGTGTCTTCCTCAATTTCTTTCACCAATATCTTATAATTTTCAGTATAAAGATCTTTTACTTCCTTAGCCTGCAAGGTTTCCCCTGAAAACTCTGCTGATAGCCTTACGGGGTTTTTCTTAAATATGACATTTTGTTGTTGTTGTTTCTACTTTTAAAATTCTCTCTGCCTTTAATTTTAAACAGTTTTATTTTTAATGTACCTAGGAAAAGATTATTTGGAGTTGAAATTGGGGTGACCTATTAGCTGTATGGAATTATATATCTAATCCTCTCTCCAGATTTTAGGAGCCATTATTTCTTTAAATAATCTTTCTGCCCCCTTTCTTCCTCTCTTCTTCTCTGGTATTCCAATAATGCATAAATTGTTCCTTTTACTGGTATCCTATAATTCATGTAGGTTCTCTTCACTCTTTCATATTCTTTTTTCTTTTTGGTTCTCTGACTGGATGATTTCAAATAACCTGTATTCTTATTCAGTAATTCTTTCTTCTGCTTAGCTGAATTTGTTGTTGAATTTTTCTATTGAATTCTTCAACTGAGTCACTGTATTCCTCAAAACTAGGATTTCTGTTTTTTGGGGGTTTTTTTGCTTGTTTGTTTTTTTATGGCTTCCCTGTCTTTGTTAACTTCTCATTTTGTTCATTCATTGATTTCCTAATTTTATTTAGTTGTATATCTGTGTTTTCTTGTGGTTCATTGAATTTCATTAAAGGATTATTCTGAATTATTTGTAGCTTATAGATCTTCATTTCTTTATGACCGGTCATTGAAGTTTTATTAGTTTCCTTTGATGGAGTCATGTTTCCTTGATTATTCATTACCTTTGTGACCTTGTGTTGAAATTTGCTCACTTGACAACAAGGCACCCCCTTCTAGTTTTATAGCGTGGCTTCAGTAGTCAAAATCCTTCACCATTCAGCTTGTCCAGATATTCTAATGGGCCATCTGATGGTGTCTGGGAGTGGGCTGGCTGTGTGAATCCTTGGGTGGCCTGGCGCTGAGTCAAAAATCTGGTTCCATGGTAGTTAGCCTGGCACTAGATCCGGTTGTGACCCTGGGTTCACAGGTGCCACCTGTAACCTGGCTTCCCAGGCATTGATTGAGAGCCTGAAGTCCCAGAACCTACCCAGCACTGTAGGAGCTAGAAGGTGTTGGGAGGTGCTGGGAGACTTAGTTTATAGAAGCCTGCTCATCAAAAACTAATGATGTATGGTGATTAATATAACATAATAAAAGTAAATTAAAAAAAAGAAGCCTACTGAAATCCGGTGCCCCAGGAACTACCTAGTGCCATGAGAGCCTACTGGTGCTGAGGTGAGCCAAAAGCCTGAGTTCATGGGAGCCTGTTGGGAGCCTGGGTTTGTGGTTTTCATTAGGAACCTGGGGCCACAACAGCCACCTGCAGCTGTGGAAATTCATTTGCCAAGATGGATTGAATCTCTTGCGTTCTCAGAGACCCTCTAAGAACCTGGCACAGAGGAAGCCACTGAGCCACCTGGGGCTGCTGGAGCTGACTGGTACCCAGATAGGCCAGGATCTTGGGTTCACAGGACCCCTTGGGAACTTGGAGCTGAAGAAGCTGCCTGGAGCTGTGGGTGCTGCCTGCATCTGCCAAAACTGGCAGGTGCCAGGGTGACCCAGGGGCCTGGATTAACAGGATTCTACTGGGGTCAGGTGGTAATCCTTTATATTATCTTTCTCTCTCTCTTTTTTTATTTTTATTTTTGTCTATTTAACCTCTGATCTCTCTAACTGTACTTACTTACTGTATTTCTGTCTCCGCTTCCTGTCTCACTCTTGTGCCCTCTTACTTCCATTCTTCTCTCCCTCCTCCATCTTATTTATCCCCTTTCCCTTGTTCTTCTCCTCTTTTCTCCATTTAGTCTTCAACACTCCCCCTCTTGGCCTTCCTTTCTTTACCACCACCCTGCCCCCTTTTGATGTGTCTTATCTCTCTGTTGTCCTCTATCTGCTCTCCCTCAGCCAGGATGATGCTTATCTGAATCATTCACCTGTTTTCAGTATCTTTTGTTTATTTGTTTTCAGTTTCTTATCATGGGTGGGCCAAAGAGAAGGATTTCATTGCTGTCTTATCTATGTAAATATGTGGAACACAGGATCTTGATTAGAGTTATGTTGCTCTTTTTGTGCATTTTGTCACTGTTTCCTCTTAGGTGAAGCCTATTATTTCAACAAAATTATATAGCTTTATTTTGTTTTGAATAATGGAGAAAAAAAACAAGCTAACATTCCTGATCATCCTTTTTTTTTTTTTTTTTTGAGAGAGAGAGATCAGAGTGATCAAAAGAGAACAAGAGTGGTGGGGAGGGGAAGAGGGAGAGGGAGAAGCAGGCTCCTCACTGAACAGGGGAGCACCCAGGGGACTACCCCTCCCCCCGCCATGGGACTTGATCCCAGGACGTGGGATCATGACCTGAGCTGAAGGCAGATGCTTAACCAACTGAGCCACCCACGTACCCACTTCCTGATCATCTTTAAATATGGTGTAACTGTTTCCAGATAGTTTAGACCAATTTGTCAAAATTGCCCAATTATCTACTGAGGAAAGACATGGGAATTATAGAAAAAAAAACAAGCCATTTCAATTAGTTTTTCTCCCCTTCCTCTTGGATTGTGACATAATTCCAGTTTGTTTTTGTTTTTTTTTTTTAAGATTTTATTTATTTATTTGAGACAGAGAGAATGAGAGAGCCAGAGAGCACATGAGAGGGGGGAGGGTTAGAGGGAGAAGCAGGCTCCCCGCCGAGCAGGGAGCCCGATGCGGGACTCGATCCCGGGACTCCAGGATCATGACCTGAGCCGAAGGCAGTCACTTAACCAACTGAGCCACCCAGGCGCCCATAATTCCAGTTTTGAATACTGGTGGAATGCAGAGGAAACTTGAGCAATGACATAGAACATTAGGATATCTGCTTACTACTGTACTCTATGGTTTGAGTTCATCCAGATTTCCTGTAAAAATGATTATTTTATTTTATTTATTTATTTTTTTTATTTTTTAAGATTTTATTTATTTATTTGACAGAGAGACACAATGAGAGAGGGAACACAAGCAGGGGGAGTGGGACAGGGAGAAGCAGGCCTCCTGTGGAGCAGGGAGCCCGATGTGAGGCTCGATCCCAGGACCCTGGGATCACGACCTGAGCTGAAGGCAGACACTTAACAACTGAGCCACCCAGGTGCCCCCAAAATGATTATTTTAATTACACAATCCTGGATATAATTTTAAACAAATTTCAACACAGTTCATGAAAATTCAAATATGAAGATATCTTTGTAAAGACTGAATTTACAGTCTTTTTTTCAATATTTCCTAAAGGCAATCAATTCATGTAATTAGTCACATTGTGTGATAGCTCTAACTTAATTAATTGAGATCATTTCATATTGAAATTCCAGTGCATGACAATTTTCTTTTGGTAATTGTATACTACAAAAATATCATTATCTTTCATTAATTATTACAAATACTTCCTCCCACAAGTTAAAACCATCCTTTGGGTTCATAAACATGAAAATATTTCAAAGATATGGAAACTGTGCCTGACAGTTCATTGGAATAAGTACCAGTGGTGTTAATGAGAGCATATCTAGTCCAGACCTGGCAGACTATTAGGAAATGTGGAAGAGTGACATTAAGACATGAATGGAATAATAGTTACTGATGAGGCTTAATGAGATATTTTTCTTACAGTTCTGAGATTTTATAATTATTTGGTTGACCTTCCAAAGGGCAACATTCAGTAATCATCACTTTTAGTAGTCAATTCATGCTTAAGATTTCAAATTCCAATTGGAAGTATAAACATAGAAAGTTAACTCTGTGTGTGTGTATGTGTGTACTTACATTTTATCAGCTATTTCCACTCTGCATATGGATAAAATTGGCTTCTTAAAAAATTAGAAAGGTAGGGAGAAGCGGAGAATGAAAGGAAGCTTTAGAGACTCAGAAGAGGCTTTGCTGTAGGGTATTTTGGGGACACAAAAGGCAATACAGAAGAAAATATCTGTTTTTCTAATTTATGTTGTTTCAATATTCTGGGATTTGCTTTTTTTACCCCTAATTGTCCTGGTATTCCTTTACTTTACATATGGATCTTTGAGTATCAGTGAAATCTACAGATGTATGTGTGGATAGTCAAGTCAAAGAAAGGATAAAAGGCTGTTATGAGCAAGAGGAAGAATTGCTTTGGAAGATTTTTAATGTGTTGGTTTAAAGTATCCAGTGTAACAAAACTTGCATTTGCTAAGCTTCTTTTTTTTTTTTTTTTTCTAATGAGAGAGAGAGAGAGAGCACATGAGAGGGAGGAGGGTCAGAGGGAGAAGCAGACTCCCTGCTGAGCAGGGAGCCCGATGTGAGACTCAATCCTGGGACTCCAGGATCATGACCTGAGCCGAAGGCAGTCACTTAACCAACTGAGCCACCCAGGCGCCCTTTGCTAAGCTTCTTTATTCTCTTTTATAATGTGGACCCTGTGTATCTAACATACATTTGAAATTAAAACACATTATCTTTCATTGATCAGTAGTTTTTTTTCTTTCAGTTATGGTAAAAGATATAGAGCATAAAACTTACGATTTTAACTATCTTAAATGTATAGTGAATGCGCCTGCGAGTGCAAAGGAAGAAAGCAAGACTGGGCCCAAAGAAGCTGGACCATAATGCAGTCTCAGCAAAAGCCTAAGCCAACTCTATAGAGACTTCTGTTGCTGTCCTGAGTCAGGGATAGGGATGGGCCAGGCTTTTATATACCTGTAGCAATTCGTACCCTGAAAATGGACCTGAGGAATCTCTGCAGCCAAATCAATTCCTAAGCTGACAGCTGAGGGCTGTCTGGTGGCAATGATCCCAGCAACAGCAAGTGTTTAGTAATGAAGGGGCATCTGGGGAGCACATGACATCCACAACCTCAGTGCTTTCCCATACACAATACTCATTTGTTCTGGTAACAGTGCAAGATAACTAGGGCAAATATTATTAACCATGATGCCAGTTAATAATGGAATTTAAAGTTTACACTACACAAGGAGCTTATTTATTTTATTAAATATAGAATTAGTTGTGTAACACTAGCCAAGAACGATAATGCAAAAGCATGTGCTTGTTACTCTTTAACTTGTAATACATGTAGGAATGATTTTATGTAATTTGATGCTGAGAAAAAAGCCACATAGAAAACAAAACCAGAAATAAACCTGATATATATCTGATGATTGATGGGGAAGCTCAAATCTCTTGCTGTGATTTACCATCAATTACAGCTAATATCTGCATTTAAATGTTTATAATGCCACTTAGTATGAGGTAACTCAGCAGTAAGATGGCTCTTAGAGATTTTTCTTTGTCAATTATCTTTATTTTTTTTCCACTTGTTTGGTACATTTTCTTGTACTAAAACTTCACATAGTCTCCTGCTGAGAAATGAAGGTAGGCACAGTAGTGGATCATGTTTTTGACAGTCCAAAGCTTGGTGACCCTTGCACAATATACTTACCTGCTACCTTTTTATCAACATCTTACAAGGTCATCATGCATTAAAGAGAGACTCTAACACTCTAATGCTCACTTTTCTTGAAGAAAGTGTGTAAAAAGCTGTAATTTTTAACACATCACAATCATTTCTGACTATACAGTAGACAGTTTTGTTCACTGCAATGAACTTAATGCATGCAAATACATCAATCAGGAAGTAAAGTGTTCTGAACAATAGAGAGATAGGTCTTTGAAAGATGCATTGGTTGACCTCTACATATCACTGTGGCTTAAAACTAAACCAGGTGTTTTCAAGCATGTTTAGCTGAGGAAACCTTTCATTAAGCAGAGACTGAAAATAAAGTTATCTATCATCTATCGATCTAATCTATCTAGATATATTTATCTAATTTATCTAGATACAGATATCTATATCTATCTATCCATCATCTATCATCTGTCTATCCATCATCTGCCTATCTATATCTATCATCTATCTATCCATCATCTATCACCTATCATCTATCTATCCATCATCTATCTCTCATCTATCACTTATCATCTGTCTATCATCTATATTTCACCTATCACCTATCATCTATCTATCCATCATCTATCACCTATCAGCTATCATCTATCTATCACCTATCATCTATCATCTATCTATCCATCATCTATCACCTATCATCTGTCTATCAATCATCTATTACCTATCATCTATCTATCTATCATCTATCATCATCTGTCTATCTATCACCTATCACCTATCATCTAGCTGTCTATCATCTGTCTATCACCTATCACCTATCATCTGTCTATCTATCATCTATCACCTATCACCTGTCATCTATCTATCTATCTATCTATCTATCTATCTATCTATCTATCTATCTATC